>NW_026986675.1:32500-42500 GCF_031307605.1 Tribolium castaneum | reverse complement strand
TCTCGCCTAGCACATAGCTCTCGCCTAGCACATAGCTCTCGCCTAGCACATAGCGCTCGCCTTGCACCATTCACTGCTTAATAACTACTGCATATAATAAAGTCACGATTGCTCATGTGGTAAAATAGTAATGACACAATCATTTTGTTTAAAGGTATGCAACCAACATTACACAAAACGCGCGCTAAAGTTGCCTAAAACCACGAAGTACTACGTATACTTTAATTGTAACGCAACTGGTTTCACAGTAAACGTGTATGAAAATTGCCTATATTCAAGAAGTACTACATTTGTTTAAATATTGTATTACTGTTACGAAGTACGACGTTTAAATATTATGAATTATTTTTAGTTGTATATAAAATCATAGCTATTTTTGTAAATTAATAATGCAACCCGCAATACACCAAATGTGTATTAATATTGCCTAACTTGTACGAAGTACAACGTTCATTTAAGTGCATTAAATATGGTGCTCTGTGTGATGAAATACGACGTTCATGTGACCATAAAGTAACAAACGAAGTACGGCGCTCACAAATGCAGCACTCAAAATTATTGTTTCATTGCACGACGTTTGCTTTGTTTCTGACTGCGACGAAATGCAGCGTTCATTTGACTTTGTACATAGTACAGACGAAGTACGACGTTTGCGAAGTACGGCACTCAAAATCGTGATTTTCATGTACGACGTTTATTTGCACGTCCTGCCGACTGCGACGGAGTACAGCGTTCAATTGACTTTGTACATAGTACAGACGAAGTACGACGTTTGCGAAGTACGGCACTCAAAATCGTGATTTTCTTGTACGACGTTTATTTGCACGTGCTGTCGACTGCGACGAAGTTAAGCGTTCATTTGACTTTGTACATAGTACAGACGAAGTACGACGTTTTCGAAGTACGGCACTCAAAATCGTGATTTTCTTGTACGACGTTTATTTGCACGTGCTGCCGACTGCGACGGAGTACAGCGTTCAATTGACTTTGTGCATAGTACAGACGAAGTACGACGTTTGCGAAGTACGGCACTCAAAATCATGATTTTCTTGTAAGACGTTTATTTGCAGTTGCTTCCGACTGCGACGAAGTACAGCGTTCAATTGACTTTGTACATAGTACAGACGAAGTACGACGTTTGCGAAGTACGGCACTCAAAATCATGATTTTCTTGTAAGACGTTTATTTGCAGTTGCTTTCGACTGCGACGAAGTACAGCGTTCAATTGACTTTGTACATAGTACAGACGAAGTACGACGTTTGCGAAGTACGGCACTCAAAATCATGATTTTCTTGTAAGACGTTTATTTGCAGTTGCTTCCGACTGCGACGAAGTACAGCGTTCAATTGACTTTGTACATAGTACAGACGAAGTACGACGTTTGCGAAGTACGGCACTCAAAATCATGATTTTCTTGTACGACGTTTATTTGCACTTGCTGTCGACTGCGACGAAGTTTAGCGTTCATTTGACTTTGTACATAGTACAAACGAAGTACGACGTTTGCGAAGTACGACACTCAAAATCATGATTTTCTTGTACGACGTTTATTTGCACTTGCTGTCGACTGCGACGAAGTTTAGCGTTCATTTGACTTTGTACATAGTACAGACGAAGTACGACGTTAGCGAAGTACGGCACTCAAAATCGTGATTTTCTTGTACGACGTTTATTTGCACGCGCTGTCGACTGCGACGGAGTACAGCGTTCAATTGACTTTGTGCATAGTACAGACGAAGTACGACGTTTGCGAAGTACGGCACTCAAAATCATGATTTTCTTGTAAGACGTTTATTTGCAGTTGCTTCCGACTGCGACGAAGTACAGCGTTCAATTGACTTTGTACATAGTACAGACGAAGTACGACGTTTGCGAAGTACGGCACTCAAAATCATGATTTTCTTGTAAGACGTTTATTTGCAGTTGCTTTCGACTGCGACGAAGTACAGCGTTCAATTGACTTTGTACATAGTACAGACGAAGTACGACGTTTGCGAAGTACGGCACTCAAAATCATGATTTTCTTGTAAGACGTTTATTTGCAGTTGCTTCCGACTGCGACGAAGTACAGCGTTCAATTGACTTTGTACATAGTACAGACGAAGTACGACGTTTGCGAAGTACGGCACTCAAAATCATGATTTTCTTGTACGACGTTTATTTGCACTTGCTGTCGACTGCGACGAAGTTTAGCGTTCATTTGACTTTGTACATAGTACAAACGAAGTACGACGTTTGCGAAGTACGACACTCAAAATCATGATTTTCTTGTACGACGTTTATTTGCACTTGCTGTCGACTGCGACGAAGTTTAGCGTTCATTTGACTTTGTACATAGTACAGACGAAGTACGACGTTAGCGAAGTACGGCACTCAAAATCGTGATTTTCTTGTACGACGTTTATTTGCACGCGCTGTCGACTGCGACGAGGTTTAGCGTTCACTTGACTTTGTACATAGTATAGACGAAGTACGACGTTTGCGAAGTACGGCACTCAAAATCGTGATTTTCTTGTACGACGTTTATTCGCACGTGCTGCCGACTGCGACGAAATGCAGCGTTCATAGTACAAACGAAGTACGACGTTCACAAAGTGATGAAGTAAAACGTAAACAATAAATAATAATAATGCAACCCACAATACACTAATTGTGTATTAAAATTGCATAACCTACACGAAGTACGACGTTCAAGAATACTAAAGAATTTTATTTGTGTTGTATATAATGAAAAAACAGCAAATTTTTTTGCAAATTACGTATCTGTAAATAAATGTAAACATTTAGCAACTAATCAAAATTGTTTTTTTTGCCTAGATATTAAAGTAAAACATAAAAATACATTAAATTTATAAAATGCAACCCGCAGCACACTAGATGTGCATTAATATTGCATAACCTTCACGAAGTACGACGTCCAAAAATATTAATTTTTTTTTATATTGAGGTTAAAAGTGAGAAAACATAAATTAATAATAATGCAACCTGCAATACACTTAATATGTACTGATCTTGCATAACCTTTACGAAGTACTACGTTCAAGTATAAATTAATATTATTGTGACTCGCAATACACTAAATTTGTATCAATATTGCATAACCTACACGAAGTACGACGTTCAAGAATATTAAAGAATTTTATTTGTGTTGTATATAATAAAAAAACAGCAAATTTTTTTGCAAGTTACGTATCTGTAAATAAATGTAAACATTCAGCAACTAATCAAAAATGTTTTTTTGCCTAGACATTAAAGTAAATCATAAGAATACATTAAATTTATAAAATGCAACCCGCAGCACAACAGATGTGCATCAATATTGCATAACTGTTACGAAGTACGACGTCCAAAAATATTAAATTTTTTTTTATATGAAGGTAAAAAGTGAGAAAACATAAATTAATAATAATGCAACCTGCAATACACTTAATGTGTACTGATGTTGCATAACCTTCACGAAGTACTACGTTCAAATATAAATTAATATTATTGCGACCCGCAATACACTAAATTTGTATCAATATTGCATAACTTACACGAAGTACGACGTTTAAAAATATTAAATGTTTTATTTGTAGTTTGCATATAATAAAAAAAAAACAAATTTTGATGTAAATTACGTATCTATAAATAAACGTACACATTTAACAATTAAATAAACATAGTATTTTGGCCTAGATATTAAATTAAAACATAAAAATGCATAATATTTATTAAAATGCAACTTGCAATACACCAAATGTGTATTAATATTGCATAACCTTTACGAAGTACGACGTTCACGAAGTACGTCGTTTACGAAGTGCGACGTTTACGAAGTACGTCGTTTACGAAGTGCGACGTTCACGAGGTACGTCGTTTACGAAGTGCGACGTTCACGAAGTACGTCGTTTACGAAGTGCGACGTTCGCGAAGTACGACGTCTACACATTAGGGCACTCAAAATTATTGTTACGTTGTACGACATTCAGACGTTCCAACTGCGACTAACTACAGCATTCATTTGACTTTGCACATACGACGAACGAAGTACGACGTTTACGAAGTACGGCGCTTAAAATAATTTTGTTTTTATTAATTAATTATTTTTTTTAAAACAAACGTTTTTATAATTAAATTTTATAATGGTTTAAATATAAAATATGACTTTTTAATATTATCAATATTTAAAATATTTTCTCCCTTTTGTGTGTATGCCTTATAGTTATAGAGCTGTGCGCTTCGGTAGACGTCGCCTGTGGAGCTATGTCAGTGGAGCGGTGCGCACATCCAATACCGAGCGGCTGCCTCGATCGGTGTCGCGCTGGTATACATATGGTAGTGGTGTGTGTCGATGCGTTGAGTGAGGCGATATGAACGGTGTAACGGTTTAGTCGAAGTTTATCATAAATGACGACGACAAAACGACCGATTATGTATACGTTCTGCATTTGCTTCCAATTTATCGACGTTTATTGCACATTTCCGCTATCGAATTCGAATAGGGCTTTGCTTGCGAGATTGCTTTATTTTGTGATTTTGTGGCTCGCCCAGTTCCCCACAGCGAGATTGCGGATGCGGCAAAACGTATTCTCTTACGTTGGCGGTCCTTATGCAATCAAACTTTGTTGAACTAACAAATGTTTGTGATTTAAACAAACAAAAATAATAAATGCGTCAACTCTCTAATATCCGAGCGAGAATATTTATATAATATTCGTAACGTTTATGGATTCGAAAGAATTTCATAAATTCACGTCGCATTCAATCTTGCGAAGAGTGAAGAGAATGTTTGAACTTTTAAATCGGCAAAGGTAAAAAATAATATTATAAATATTATTATTATGCCTTTATTGACCGATATATGTGTTGTGGTGTTTAACGACTACGACGACGATGATGACGATACATTTATCTCTATATCGTACGAAGAAAAGAAGAAACAGCGTGGCGTTACTTTCTTATATGTTAGATTGTTTCGCACAAACGCGCATATTCTTCATCTTTATAAACGATGATGATGAGTATTTTATTCTCTCGTCTGTCTCAAAAAACACAAAAACACAGTTCCCTGGTTGATCCTGCCAGTAGTCATATGCTTGTCTCAAAGATTAAGCCATGCATGTCTCAGTACAAGCCAAATTAAGGTGAAACCGCGAAAGGCTCATTAAATCAGTTATGGTTCCTTAGATCGTACCCACATTTACTTGGATAACTGTGGTAATTCTAGAGCTAATACATGCAAACAGAGCTCCGACCGGAGACGGAAGGAGCGCTTTTATTAGATCAAAACCAATCGGTGGCGGTTTCGCCGTCATCGTACAACTTGGTGAATCTGAATAACTTTACGCTGATCGCACGGTCTCGCACCGGCGACGCATCTTTCAAATGTCTGCCTTATCAACTGTCGATGGTAGGTTCTGCGCCTACCATGGTTGTAACGGGTAACGGGGAATCAGGGTTCGATTCCGGAGAGGGAGCCTGAGAAACGGCTACCACATCCAAGGAAGGCAGCAGGCGCGCAAATTACCCACTCCCGGCACGGGGAGGTAGTGACGAAAAATAACGATACGGGACTCATCCGAGGCCCCGTAATCGGAATGAGTACACTCTAAACCCTTTAACGAGGATCAATTGGAGGGCAAGTCTGGTGCCAGCAGCCGCGGTAATTCCAGCTCCAATAGCGTATATTAAAGTTGTTGCGGTTAAAAAGCTCGTAGTCGAATTTGTGTCCCGCGCCGCCGGTTCATCGTTCGCGGTGTTAACTGGCGTTTCGCGGGACGTCCTGCCGGTGGGCTTAGCTCGAGAGGGCGGCCCAACTCAATCCCGCCGCGGTGCTCTTCATTGAGTGTCGAGGTGGGCCGGCACGTTTACTTTGAACAAATTAGAGTGCTTAAAGCAGGCTAAAACTTCGCCTGAATACTGTGTGCATGGAATAATGGAATAGGACCTCGGTTCTATTTTGTTGGTTTTCGGAACCCCGAGGTAATGATTAATAGGAACGGATGGGGGCATTCGTATTGCGACGTTAGAGGTGAAATTCTTGGATCGTCGCAAGACGGACAGAAGCGAAAGCATTTGCCAAAAACGCTTTCATTGATCAAGAACGAAAGTTAGAGGTTCGAAGGCGATCAGATACCGCCCTAGTTCTAACCATAAACGATGCCAGCTAGCGATCCGCCGACGTTCCTCCGATGACTCGGCGGGCAGCTTCCGGGAAACCAAAGCTTTTGGGTTCCGGGGGAAGTATGGTTGCAAAGCTGAAACTTAAAGGAATTGACGGAAGGGCACCACCAGGAGTGGAGCCTGCGGCTTAATTTGACTCAACACGGGAAACCTCACCAGGCCCGGACACCGGAAGGATTGACAGATTGAGAGCTCTTTCTTGATTCGGTGGGTGGTGGTGCATGGCCGTTCTTAGTTGGTGGAGCGATTTGTCTGGTTAATTCCGATAACGAACGAGACTCTAGCCTGCTAAATAGGCGTATTTCGACATCCCAAATGCCGGCTGGAGCCGGGTTCGCCCGGTCTCTATGTGCGGTTTTTACTGTCGGCGTACAAACAATTCTTCTTAGAGGGACAGGCGGCTTCTAGCCGCACGAGATTGAGCAATAACAGGTCTGTGATGCCCTTAGATGTTCTGGGCCGCACGCGCGCTACACTGAAGGAATCAGCGTGTCCTCCCTGACCGAGCGGTCCGGGTAACCCGCTGAACCTCCTTCGTGCTAGGGATTGGGGCTTGCAATTGTTCCCCATGAACGAGGAATTCCCAGTAAGCGCGAGTCATAAGCTCGCGTTGATTACGTCCCTGCCCTTTGTACACACCGCCCGTCGCTACTACCGATTGAATGATTTAGTGAGGTCTTCGGACCGGTGCGCGGTGGCGTTTCGACGTTGCCGATGTTGCTGGGAAGATGACCAAACTTGATCATTTAGAGGAAGTAAAAGTCGTAACAAGGTTTCCGTAGGTGAACCTGCGGAAGGATCATTAACGTGTAAATGTTGTTGTTTAGTTGTCACACATACACACACATTTTGTCTGTGCTGATCAACAAAAAACACACATACATACACTATTCGTATGATGATCAATTCTCATACAAAATTCTTTATTATGCGTCGAACGGAAAAGCAACAACGGGTCGTCTTGCATTAAGCGGATCTGTTGTTACGTTTTTCGATTTATTTTATAAATCGATTGTAAACGTGCCGTAAACGACGTTTTCAAAGAATTTTTTCGAACATTAACACGAATCAATATTGTCGAAAGATGGTTATGTGCTAACGTTTTATTATTGCTTTCGCAGTGCCGGTCTTAGCGTATTTCCATCATCGTATTCGCTTCGAAAAAAAGTACTAATACACAGTGGTGGTGTATAATTAATGTGCAAGAGATGTTGTTGTTGTTGTTGTAGTATTTGTATATGGTTGGAGTTATTTATAATAACAAACAAGAATGAATGAATGAATAATAATGGTGTCTGCCAATACGATCGTACTTTATGTACACGACTAAAACTTTATACATACAAACCATAATAATAAATAAACTCGAAACAACCAACAACAAAATTAATACGCTACTGTACATACAAATACACATTTATACATACCATCATTTTACTTAACCGATGGTGAGTGATGTTTGAAAAATAAACGCTTAGGCTTACGGTTTTGTAAGCCAGTCTTTGCGTATTTTCTTCATCGTATTCGCTTCGGAAAAAAGAAAATAAAGATGGTGTATAATTAATGTGTAAAAGAGATGTTGTAGTTGTAATTTAATTTGTAAATGGTTGGAGTTTATTAATAAATAAAAGGGGCTGTCTATTCGTCTGTACTTTATGTACAAGACTAAAACTTTATACATACAAACCATAATAATAAATAAACTCGAAACAACCAACAACAAAATTAATACGCTACTGTACATACAAATACACATTTATACATACCATCATTTTACTTAACCGATGGTGAGTGATGTTTGAAAAATAAACGCTTAGGCTTACGGTTTTGTAAGCCAGTCTTTGCGTATTTTCTTCATCGTATTCGCTTCGGAAAAAAGAAAATAAAGATGGTGTATAATTAATGTGTAAAAGAGATGTTGTAGTTGTAATTTAATTTGTAAATGGTTGGAGTTTATTAATAAATAAAAGGGGCTGTCTATTCGTCTGTACTTTATGTACAAGACTACAAAAACGTTTTATAACAATAAAAAGCTCGAAACAACCAATAACAAAATATACTACTACTATACTACTATACATACAAACGCACATTTATAAATACATAAAATCAATTTACTTTATCGATAGTGAGTGATGTTTGGAAAAAAACGCTTAGGCTTACGGTTTTCGGGTACCTGGGTTCCGCATGCGTCGAAGTAATAATTTACTTTAACGACGCGACGAACCGTAGGAATCTAAATAAAAAAGTTTATTAACTTTTTTAGATTCTGTGGGTTTTAAATGATATACGCCCGACTGACGAAGGAACGTTTTGCACTGCCTGTGCTTTTCTTTTGATTCGTTTTTATGTCGACGGACGTTCTTAGAATGCCCACCAAACGACGTATCACACAAAACACCCTACAATTGTATTGTTTGGTAAATATTGTTGTGATTAAGTTTGTAGCTGTGGCGTTTGTTTGAAGAAAACGTCTGGTTTTTCGACATATTTTCTATTTAATAAATATACATAATGCTTATCGCAAAAGGAGCAGAGTTTTATAGACAAAGTTGATAGAGAAAAAAAACCTAATAGATATATATACGTATTTATAAAACGTTAATATCATCGGGTTATTCTTTATGTAAACTTAAACTATAACTGCATACTCTTTTCGATAAGTAGAAACAAATGCCACTTTAATTAAATAAAATATTATAAAATATAACGCCGAACGTTTCTTTCGATTGGTCCGTTTCTCACATATACATCACAATTGTAATAACCTTAAGTAGTTATTTTTGTTGTTGTGTGATGATGAAACGATTTCGATGTGGAACGGTGCGTTATGTAATAATATTTTAAATTTGTTTGAAAAGATTACCCTGAACGGTGGATCACTTGGCTCGTGGGTCGATGAAGAACGCAGCTAATTGCGCGTCAACTTGTGAACTGCAGGACACATGAACATCGACATTTCGAACGCACATTGCGGTCCTCGGATATACTGTTCCCGGACCACTCCTGGCTGAGGGTCGTGTCAATTTCAAAGACTGCTCGGTTTTTGTCTTAAACACAGCGCACAATGTTGTGTAGACAATTACGTCGGAGCGTGTTGGGTGCAAATATGACGCGTTACTATAATTGTTAATTGATTGTCGGTTGTCATAATAAAATATTATGCAACGTAGACAACAATAAAAACAATATAAATAATAACGCGGCATCCTAAAACGCAATAGCGGCTGACATTCTTATTAGTTTGTTGGTACAAGTTGGTTTAGACGTAGCACGTCCGATATTAAAAAGCAGCCACAACGCTTAAATTTCGAACGAAGCGATCGTCGTGTCCGAGACGTTAAAGTTGTTTATATGCATATTTTATGCACTATAATTAACAACAACAACATTCTCGCAACGACGTCAGATCGATGTTTGAAATTGTTTGGAGGCAGCCATATAAACGGAATACGTGTAATTATCGTCTGACAAAATAAAGGCAAATTTATATTTGCGACCTCAGAGCAGGTGAGACTACCCGCTGAATTTAAGCATATTATTAAGCGGAGGAAAAGAAACTAACTAGGATTTCCTTAGTAGCGGCGAGCGAACAGGAAAAAGCCCAGCACTGAATCCCGCGGCCGAAACCGGACGCCGGGAAATGTGGTGTTAGGGAGGATCCGTCATCCCGAGATTGTGCGACGCGTCCAAGTCCATCTTGAACGGGGCCACAGCCCATAGAGGGTGCCAGGCCCGTAGTGACCGTTGCCGATAACGGGAGGATCTCTCCTCAGAGTCGGGTTGCTTGAGAGTGCAGCCCTAAGTGGGTGGTAAACTCCATCTAAGGCTAAA
>NW_026986675.1:5000-27500 GCF_031307605.1 Tribolium castaneum | reverse complement strand
CATATGAAACAAAAACAGATTTTTATCTCAATTAGATCTAAAAGTCACTTCCCCCACCACCCGGACCACTAATGCGGACATTGAGCTGGATAAAAGTCACAAAGTCATGATTAAAATTTTAAAGTTTTTTTAACTTAATCGATAGACATGCGCGTAAGATTAAAAAAATAATTTTTATAAAGGTGGAATAACCACCACTTCTATTCGAAAAACAACCCTAAAATTGACAAAAAAAAATAAAATCTACAAATAAAGCCTAATCGATACGGTTTTTTGCATATACGTAGCCCCTAAAATATTAATAAAAAATATTATAACAAAAACCACCCCTTTGTATTTGGGGGTGAGTTAAGGGTAAAAATGTGAAAATTAAAAAAAAAACAAAATTAACCAAATTTAAATATGTTGTGTATTTTAGTGCGTAGATAAGGCTTTTAAATTATGTTTTTAAATTTCACCCTTTGGGGGTGAGTTATTAAACAAAAATCTACAAATAAAGCCTAATCGATACGGTTTTTTGCATATAGGTAGCCCCTAAAATATTCATAAAAAATATTCTAACAAAAACCACCCTTTTGTATTTGGGGGTGAGTTAAGGGTAAAAATGTAACAATTAAAAAAAAAACAAAATCAACCAAATTTAAATATGTTGTGTATTTTAGTGCGTAGATAAGGCTTTTATATTATGTTTTTAAATTTCACCCTTTGGGGGTGAGTTATTAAATAAAAATCTACAAATAAAGCCTAATCGATACGGTTTTTTGCATATAGGTAGCCCATAATATATTAATAAAAAATATTTTAGCAAAAACCACCCCTTTGTATTTGGGGGTGAGTTAAGGGTAAAAATGAAAAAATTAACAAAAAACCAAATTAATCAAATTTAAATATGTTGTGTATTTTAGTGCGTAGATAAGGCACATATATTCGTTTTTTAGATTACACCCTTTGGGGGTAAGTTTTTAAACAAAAATCTACAAATAAAGCCTAATCGATACGGTTTTTTGCATATAGGTAGCCCCTAAAATATTAATAAAAAATATTTTAGCAAAAACCACCCCTTTGTATTTGGGGGTGAGTTACGGGTAAAAATGTAAAAATTAAAAAAAAATAACCAAATTTAAATATGTTGTGTATTTTAGTGCGTAGATAAGGCTCTTGCATTAGTTTTTTAAATTTCACCCTTTGGGGGTGAGTTATTAAACATAAAGCTACAAATAAAGCCTAATCGATACCGTTTCTTGCATATAGGTAGCCTCTAAAATATTAATAAAAAATATTTTAGTAAAAACCACCCCTTTGTATTTGGGGGTGACTTAAGGGTAAAAATGTGAAAATTAAAAAAAAAAATACCAAATTTAAATATGTTGTGTATTTTAGTGCGTAGATAAGGCTCTTGCATTAGTTTTTTAGATTTTACCCTTTGGGGGTGAGTTATTAAACAAAAATCTACAAATAAAGCCTAATCGATACGGTTTTTTGCATACAGGTAGCCCCTAAAATATTAATAAAAATATTTTAGCAAAAACCACCCCTTTGTGTTTGGGGGTGAGTTAAGGGTAAAAATGTAAAAATTAAAAAAAAAACAAAATTAACCAAATTTAAATATGTTGTGTATTTTAGTGCGTAGATAAGGCTCTTATATAATGTTTTTAGATTTCACCCTTTGGGGGTGAGTTATTAAAAAAAATGCTACAAATAGAGCCTAATCGATACGGTTTCTTGCATATAGGTAGCCTCTAAAATATTAATAAAAAATATTTTAGTAAAAACCACCCTTTTGTATTTGGGGGTTACTTAAGGGTAAAAATGTAAAAAATAAAAAAAAAACAAAATTAACCAAATTTAAATATGTTGTGTATTTTAGAGCGTAGATAAGGCTCTTATATATAATTTTTTTAGATTTCACCTTTTGGGGGTGAGTTATTAAACAAAAATCTACAAAAAAAACCTAATCGATACGGTTTTTTGGATAGAGGTAGCCCCTAAAATATTAATAAAAAATATTTTAGCAAAAACCACCCCTTTGTATTTGGGGGTGAGTTAAGGGTAAAAATGTAAAAATAAAAAAAAAATTAACCAAATTTAAATACGTTGTGCATTTTAGTGCGTTAATAAGGCTCTTATATTAGTATTTTAGATTTCACCCTTTGGGGGTGAGTTATTAAATAAAATTCTACAAATAAAGCCTAAACGATGCGGTTTTTGGCATATAGGTAGCCCCTAAAATATTAATAAAAAAATATTTTAGCAAAAACCACCTCTTTGTATTTGGGGGTGAGTTAAGGGTAAAAATGTAAAAATTAACAAAAAAACAAAATTAATCAAATTTAAATATGTTGTGTATTTTAGTGCGTAGATAAGGCTCTAATATTCGTTTCTTTGATTTCACCCTTTGGGGGTAAGTTATTAAACAAAAATTCACAAATAAAGCTAATCGATACGGTTTTTACATATAGGTAGCCCCTAAAATATTAATAAAAAATATTTTAGCAAAAAACACCCCTTTGTATTTGGGGGTGAATTAAGGGTAAAAACGTAAAAAATAAAAATAAACAAAAATTAACAAAATTTAAATAATTGAAAATTTACCACATTTACTACAAGTATTGTATGGATTTCAATGCGTACATAAGGACCATATATTTCTTTTTTTTAATTTCACCCTTAGAGGGTGAGTTTTTAGCGTTTGTAAAAAAATTTTACTGGATTCCTATAATTACCATTAAATCTACAGTCATGTGGTTTACAATAAAAAAAATATGTTACCATAAAAAACTTAATACCTTTTCCTTATCAAAAACACCCCTAAAATGTACAAAAAAAAATACACATACAGTCACATCGATATGGGTTTCTGCGTGCAAGTACCCACTAAAATAAAAACAAAAATTAAATAAAAAAAAAATTTTGCATTAAGGGGTGAGTTATGGGTAAAAACGTAAAAAATAAAAATAACAAAAATTTACCACATTCAGGTATATTGTGTATTTCAATGCGTACATAAAGCCCCTATATTATTTTTTTAGATTTTACACTTAGGTGGTGAGTTATTAGTTTTTGTAATCAAACATTTTTTGATTGCAATTTTTGTCTTCGAATCAATACATAAGTCGTGATACATAATGAAAAAAATAATAATACCATAAAAAAATAACCACCCTTGCTTTAAAAACACTACCCCTAAAATGTGACTAAATAAAGAAAATCTACAAATACAGTTAGATCGATATGGGTTTCTGCGTGCAAGTACCCACTAAAATAAAAACAAAACTTATTTAAATAAAATCCACCCCTTTGCATTAAGAGGTGAGTTAAAAGTAAAAATGTAAAAAATAAAAATAAAAAAAATTTATCACATTTAGGTATAAATAAACAAAAATTTATCACATTTAGGTATATTGTGTATATCAATGCGTACAAAGGGCCCCTATATTACTTTTTTGGATTTCACTCTTTGGGGGTGACTATTTAACTTTTATAAAAAAAGGTTTTTACATTTCCATAAGTTTCTTCGAATCGATTGTCAAGTGGTTTACAATAAGAAACAATATTATAATAATTATAAAAAACAAACACCACTTACTTAAAAAAGCCACCCTTAAAATTGACAAAAAAATTACAAATACAGTCAGATTAATATAGGTTTTAGCGTGCAAGTACCCTTTGAAATAGAAATAAAGATAATTTAAGCAAAATTCACCTCTTATCATTAAGGGGTGAGTTAAAGGTACAAACGTAAAGAATTTAAAAAAAGGAAAATTTACCACATTTACTTATATTGTGTATTTCAGTGCATACATAAGGCCCCTATTTTATTTTTTAGAGTCTTACCATTAGGGGGTGAGTTTTTAGCGTTTGAAAAAAAAAGATTATTGAATTATGAAATGGTCATCGAATATATAACCAAGTGGTTTACAGTAACAAAAAATATTACCATAAAAAATACCCCTTCTTTAATAGTAACAACAAAATCAAAATCGAAATTTATAAAATGCAACCCACAATACACTTATGTGTATTAATATTGCATAACTTTTACGAAGTACAGCGTTAGAAGAAAAAGGTAAAATGAAAATCAATATTGCCTAACTGAGACAAAGTACGACTTTCAAAACCACTGCAACCTATTATTCCACAAATCTACGACGAATGGAATGATGATTTCGACTGGAATACACTTGCAGAATTTGAAGACAATTTTCTCGGCAATCTTCTTCTAATAATAACAAGTATTCAACCGTTCTATGCCGATTCACAATTAAGGCGGCGAGTATCCACCATGGAGAAGCCTGGTACGTCTGGACTTAATATTAAACACGCGACAACACACTTACAAATCTCAAGTGACGATGACGAAGATTCTTTATAAAACTTTTATATTTACTAAATTGAAAAACGTATGTTAAAACAATTTAATAAATGATATGTTTTTAATTGTGACAAGTGTTTTTAATATAATCCATATCATACATAACAACTTACACCGTGTTAAGCCAGAAATAATCAATTTGGCTCAAATTCTATTACGTTAGGTCCAAAAGATCAGTTTGGTTTTAAAAACTATTCAACCAGAAATTCGACAAAAATTGGCGGCGGTACTTTCAGGGCGCGTATTTTTCACCCGCTAATAGGGAACGTGAGCTGGGTTTAGACCGTCGTGAGACAGGTTAGTTTTACCCTACTGATGACTCGTCGTTGCGATAGTAATCCTGCTCAGTACGAGAGGAACCGCAGGTTCGGACATTTGGTTCACGCACTCGCTCGAGCGGGCGGTGGTGCGAAGCTACCATCCGTGGGATTATGCCTGAACGCCTCTAAGGCCGTATCCTTTCTAGTCAAAGGTGGCAACGATACCTTTAGGAGTTTCGAGAGTCGACAGGCTCAAAACAATGTGACTTTACTAGGCGTTTAACGCTTGCGTACGAACGTCGCACGAGCCCTATTTGCCGTGTGAAGCCACCGATCGGCGGCGGGATCGATCCTTGCCACGTCCGACCAGGCTTCTAGACGGTCAATTATGGGTACATTGTTGTTCGACGTCGAAACTCGGAATTGTCTGTAGACGACTTACGTACCTGGCAGGGTGTTGTACTCGGTAGAGCAGTTTCCACGCTGCGATCTGTTGAGACTCAGCCCTCAGCTTGGGGATTCGTCTTGTCGGCGAGACGAGACCCCGTCAACGTTTAGAAAGCTGAGTGGATAAAAAATATACCCAGCCAGGTACACATTGTTTATATAAAAATTTCTAGTATGCAATGCAATGCAACTTGGGCTAATAACCAACATGAACTTACTATATTTTATTATTACATACGTACCTGGCAAGGTGTTGTATTCGGTAGAGCTGTTTCTACGCTGCGATCTGTTAAGACAGACTCAGCTTGGAGATTCGTCTTGTCGGTGAGACGAGACTCCGTCAACGTTTAGAAAGCTGAGAGGATAAAACAATACACAGCCAGGTACACATTGTTTATATAAAAATTTCTAGTATGCAATGCAACTTGGGCTAATAACCAACATGAACTTACTCTATTTTATTATTACATACGTACCTGGCAAGGTGTTGTATTCGGTAGAGCTGTTTCTACGCTGCGATCTGTTAAGACAGACTCAGCTTGGAGATTCGTCTTGTCGGTGAGACGAGACTCCGTCAACGTTTAGAAAGCTGAGAGAATAAAACAATACACAGCCAGGTACACATTGTTTAATAAATATTACTAGTATGCAATGCAACTTGGGCTAACCAACATGAACTTACTCTATTTTATCATTACAAATAAATTTACCTCTCTAAAAACTCTCACTCTTCTCACCACAATTTAATACACTTTAGTAGTGTACAGCCTTATTTCTCTCAAGTAACAAAAAGACGATGGTGTGGTTGGTGATAGTGATAGAAACCAACTAGTCTTAAAGAGTATGAGTAATAGAGTCAGAGATGAATAATACAAGAGAGAGGAAAGAAAGAGAAAGAGAAAGAGAAAGAGAAAGAGAAAGAGACAGAGAGAAAGAAAGAAATTAAAAGGAAAAGAAGATAGATGAGAGAGAGAGGAGGAAGAGTAGAAGAAAGCCAGCAAATTTATTCGAACGACATACTTCGTTCTACGGACTTAGCACATAGCTCTCGCCTAGCACATAGCTCTCGCCTAGCACATAGCTCTCGCCTAGCACATAGCTCTCGCCTAGCACATAGCTCTCGCCTAGCACATAGCTCTCGCCTAGCACATAGCTCTCGCCTAGCACATAGCGCTCGCCTTGCACCATTCACTGCTTAATAACTACTGCATATAATAAAGTCACGATTGCTCATGTGGTAAAATAGTAATGACACAATCATTTTGTTTAAAGGTATGCAACCAACATTACACAAAACGCGCGCTAAAGTTGCCTAAAACCACGAAGTACTACGTATACTTTAATTGTAACGCAACTGGTTTCACAGTAAACGTGTATGAAAATTGCCTATATTCAAGAAGTACTACATTTGTTTAAATATTGTATTACTGTTACGAAGTACGACGTTTAAATATTATGAATTATTTTTAGTTGTATATAAAATCATAGCTATTTTTGTAAATTAATAATGCAACCCGCAATACACCAAATGTGTATTAATATTGCCTAACTTGTACGAAGTACAACGTTCATTTAAGTGCATTAAATATGGTGCTCTGTGTGATGAAATACGACGTTCATGTGACCATAAAGTAACAAACGAAGTACGGCGCTCACAAATGCAGCACTCAAAATTATTGTTTCATTGCACGACGTTTGCTTTGTTTCTGACTGCGACGAAATGCAGCGTTCATTTGACTTTGTACATAGTACAGACGAAGTACGACGTTTGCGAAGTACGGCACTCAAAATCGTGATTTTCATGTACGACGTTTATTTGCACGTCCTGCCGACTGCGACGGAGTACAGCGTTCAATTGACTTTGTACATAGTACAGACGAAGTACGACGTTTGCGAAGTACGGCACTCAAAATCGTGATTTTCTTGTACGACGTTTATTTGCACGTGCTGTCGACTGCGACGAAGTTAAGCGTTCATTTGACTTTGTACATAGTACAGACGAAGTACGACGTTTTCGAAGTACGGCACTCAAAATCGTGATTTTCTTGTACGACGTTTATTTGCACGTGCTGCCGACTGCGACGGAGTACAGCGTTCAATTGACTTTGTGCATAGTACAGACGAAGTACGACGTTTGCGAAGTACGGCACTCAAAATCATGATTTTCTTGTAAGACGTTTATTTGCAGTTGCTTCCGACTGCGACGAAGTACAGCGTTCAATTGACTTTGTACATAGTACAGACGAAGTACGACGTTTGCGAAGTACGGCACTCAAAATCATGATTTTCTTGTAAGACGTTTATTTGCAGTTGCTTTCGACTGCGACGAAGTACAGCGTTCAATTGACTTTGTACATAGTACAGACGAAGTACGACGTTTGCGAAGTACGGCACTCAAAATCATGATTTTCTTGTAAGACGTTTATTTGCAGTTGCTTCCGACTGCGACGAAGTACAGCGTTCAATTGACTTTGTACATAGTACAGACGAAGTACGACGTTTGCGAAGTACGGCACTCAAAATCATGATTTTCTTGTACGACGTTTATTTGCACTTGCTGTCGACTGCGACGAAGTTTAGCGTTCATTTGACTTTGTACATAGTACAAACGAAGTACGACGTTTGCGAAGTACGACACTCAAAATCATGATTTTCTTGTACGACGTTTATTTGCACTTGCTGTCGACTGCGACGAAGTTTAGCGTTCATTTGACTTTGTACATAGTACAGACGAAGTACGACGTTAGCGAAGTACGGCACTCAAAATCGTGATTTTCTTGTACGACGTTTATTTGCACGCGCTGTCGACTGCGACGAGGTTTAGCGTTCACTTGACTTTGTACATAGTATAGACGAAGTACGACGTTTGCGAAGTACGGCACTCAAAATCGTGATTTTCTTGTACGACGTTTATTCGCACGTGCTGCCGACTGCGACGAAATGCAGCGTTCATAGTACAAACGAAGTACGACGTTCACAAAGTGATGAAGTAAAACGTAAACAATAAATAATAATAATGCAACCCACAATACACTAATTGTGTATTAAAATTGCATAACCTACACGAAGTACGACGTTCAAGAATACTAAAGAATTTTATTTGTGTTGTATATAATGAAAAAACAGCAAATTTTTTTGCAAATTACGTATCTGTAAATAAATGTAAACATTTAGCAACTAATCAAAATTGTTTTTTTTGCCTAGATATTAAAGTAAAACATAAAAATACATTAAATTTATAAAATGCAACCCGCAGCACACTAGATGTGCATTAATATTGCATAACCTTCACGAAGTACGACGTCCAAAAATATTAATTTTTTTTTATATTGAGGTTAAAAGTGAGAAAACATAAATTAATAATAATGCAACCTGCAATACACTTAATATGTACTGATCTTGCATAACCTTTACGAAGTACTACGTTCAAGTATAAATTAATATTATTGTGACTCGCAATACACTAAATTTGTATCAATATTGCATAACCTACACGAAGTACGACGTTCAAGAATATTAAAGAATTTTATTTGTGTTGTATATAATAAAAAAACAGCAAATTTTTTTGCAAGTTACGTATCTGTAAATAAATGTAAACATTCAGCAACTAATCAAAAATGTTTTTTTGCCTAGACATTAAAGTAAATCATAAGAATACATTAAATTTATAAAATGCAACCCGCAGCACAACAGATGTGCATCAATATTGCATAACTGTTACGAAGTACGACGTCCAAAAATATTAAATTTTTTTTTATATGAAGGTAAAAAGTGAGAAAACATAAATTAATAATAATGCAACCTGCAATACACTTAATGTGTACTGATGTTGCATAACCTTCACGAAGTACTACGTTCAAATATAAATTAATATTATTGCGACCCGCAATACACTAAATTTGTATCAATATTGCATAACTTACACGAAGTACGACGTTTAAAAATATTAAATGTTTTATTTGTAGTTTGCATATAATAAAAAAAAAACAAATTTTGATGTAAATTACGTATCTATAAATAAACGTACACATTTAACAATTAAATAAACATAGTATTTTGGCCTAGATATTAAATTAAAACATAAAAATGCATAATATTTATTAAAATGCAACTTGCAATACACCAAATGTGTATTAATATTGCATAACCTTTACGAAGTACGACGTTCACGAAGTACGTCGTTTACGAAGTGCGACGTTTACGAAGTACGTCGTTTACGAAGTGCGACGTTCACGAGGTACGTCGTTTACGAAGTGCGACGTTCACGAAGTACGTCGTTTACGAAGTGCGACGTTCGCGAAGTACGACGTCTACACATTAGGGCACTCAAAATTATTGTTACGTTGTACGACATTCAGACGTTCCAACTGCGACTAACTACAGCATTCATTTGACTTTGCACATACGACGAACGAAGTACGACGTTTACGAAGTACGGCGCTTAAAATAATTTTGTTTTTATTAATTAATTATTTTTTTTAAAACAAACGTTTTTATAATTAAATTTTATAATGGTTTAAATATAAAATATGACTTTTTAATATTATCAATATTTAAAATATTTTCTCCCTTTTGTGTGTATGCCTTATAGTTATAGAGCTGTGCGCTTCGGTAGACGTCGCCTGTGGAGCTATGTCAGTGGAGCGGTGCGCACATCCAATACCGAGCGGCTGCCTCGATCGGTGTCGCGCTGGTATACATATGGTAGTGGTGTGTGTCGATGCGTTGAGTGAGGCGATATGAACGGTGTAACGGTTTAGTCGAAGTTTATCATAAATGACGACGACAAAACGACCGATTATGTATACGTTCTGCATTTGCTTCCAATTTATCGACGTTTATTGCACATTTCCGCTATCGAATTCGAATAGGGCTTTGCTTGCGAGATTGCTTTATTTTGTGATTTTGTGGCTCGCCCAGTTCCCCACAGCGAGATTGCGGATGCGGCAAAACGTATTCTCTTACGTTGGCGGTCCTTATGCAATCAAACTTTGTTGAACTAACAAATGTTTGTGATTTAAACAAACAAAAATAATAAATGCGTCAACTCTCTAATATCCGAGCGAGAATATTTATATAATATTCGTAACGTTTATGGATTCGAAAGAATTTCATAAATTCACGTCGCATTCAATCTTGCGAAGAGTGAAGAGAATGTTTGAACTTTTAAATCGGCAAAGGTAAAAAATAATATTATAAATATTATTATTATGCCTTTATTGACCGATATATGTGTTGTGGTGTTTAACGACTACGACGACGATGATGACGATACATTTATCTCTATATCGTACGAAGAAAAGAAGAAACAGCGTGGCGTTACTTTCTTATATGTTAGATTGTTTCGCACAAACGCGCATATTCTTCATCTTTATAAACGATGATGATGAGTATTTTATTCTCTCGTCTGTCTCAAAAAACACAAAAACACAGTTCCCTGGTTGATCCTGCCAGTAGTCATATGCTTGTCTCAAAGATTAAGCCATGCATGTCTCAGTACAAGCCAAATTAAGGTGAAACCGCGAAAGGCTCATTAAATCAGTTATGGTTCCTTAGATCGTACCCACATTTACTTGGATAACTGTGGTAATTCTAGAGCTAATACATGCAAACAGAGCTCCGACCGGAGACGGAAGGAGCGCTTTTATTAGATCAAAACCAATCGGTGGCGGTTTCGCCGTCATCGTACAACTTGGTGAATCTGAATAACTTTACGCTGATCGCACGGTCTCGCACCGGCGACGCATCTTTCAAATGTCTGCCTTATCAACTGTCGATGGTAGGTTCTGCGCCTACCATGGTTGTAACGGGTAACGGGGAATCAGGGTTCGATTCCGGAGAGGGAGCCTGAGAAACGGCTACCACATCCAAGGAAGGCAGCAGGCGCGCAAATTACCCACTCCCGGCACGGGGAGGTAGTGACGAAAAATAACGATACGGGACTCATCCGAGGCCCCGTAATCGGAATGAGTACACTCTAAACCCTTTAACGAGGATCAATTGGAGGGCAAGTCTGGTGCCAGCAGCCGCGGTAATTCCAGCTCCAATAGCGTATATTAAAGTTGTTGCGGTTAAAAAGCTCGTAGTCGAATTTGTGTCCCGCGCCGCCGGTTCATCGTTCGCGGTGTTAACTGGCGTTTCGCGGGACGTCCTGCCGGTGGGCTTAGCTCGAGAGGGCGGCCCAACTCAATCCCGCCGCGGTGCTCTTCATTGAGTGTCGAGGTGGGCCGGCACGTTTACTTTGAACAAATTAGAGTGCTTAAAGCAGGCTAAAACTTCGCCTGAATACTGTGTGCATGGAATAATGGAATAGGACCTCGGTTCTATTTTGTTGGTTTTCGGAACCCCGAGGTAATGATTAATAGGAACGGATGGGGGCATTCGTATTGCGACGTTAGAGGTGAAATTCTTGGATCGTCGCAAGACGGACAGAAGCGAAAGCATTTGCCAAAAACGCTTTCATTGATCAAGAACGAAAGTTAGAGGTTCGAAGGCGATCAGATACCGCCCTAGTTCTAACCATAAACGATGCCAGCTAGCGATCCGCCGACGTTCCTCCGATGACTCGGCGGGCAGCTTCCGGGAAACCAAAGCTTTTGGGTTCCGGGGGAAGTATGGTTGCAAAGCTGAAACTTAAAGGAATTGACGGAAGGGCACCACCAGGAGTGGAGCCTGCGGCTTAATTTGACTCAACACGGGAAACCTCACCAGGCCCGGACACCGGAAGGATTGACAGATTGAGAGCTCTTTCTTGATTCGGTGGGTGGTGGTGCATGGCCGTTCTTAGTTGGTGGAGCGATTTGTCTGGTTAATTCCGATAACGAACGAGACTCTAGCCTGCTAAATAGGCGTATTTCGACATCCCAAATGCCGGCTGGAGCCGGGTTCGCCCGGTCTCTATGTGCGGTTTTTACTGTCGGCGTACAAACAATTCTTCTTAGAGGGACAGGCGGCTTCTAGCCGCACGAGATTGAGCAATAACAGGTCTGTGATGCCCTTAGATGTTCTGGGCCGCACGCGCGCTACACTGAAGGAATCAAAAAAAAAAAAAAAAGGTGCCCGAGGGCACGTTTATTTAAGAAACAGCCGCCAAATTGGGCGGAAAGTCTGTTACAAAATTTGAGGTCTATTTACAATATTTTCATTAATTATACTAAGTTAACGAAATATATTTCCAACTTTTCTGTCGTCAAAGTATGCCGTCTCCTAAATTGAAGATGAACAATATTGAAAGGATAATTTATCAAAGCTTTCCCAAACCTTGCTTTTCGGTTTTGAAGTTGAACAAAAATGGTGAATTAAATGTGACAAGAAAAGTCCAGTGTAGGAAAAGTTTGAGAAGTTTTACAATTTTTAGGCTGACGGGGGCAAGTAAGAATTTTTGTAGAAATAAAAACTTAAAACTAACTTAAGTAAACCTAACTAACCTAGTCTAACAATCACACTGAAGGTGAGTGAAGTGAGAGTGTTTTGCGTGTATGCTTGTGTGATTGTGCGTGTGTGTTTGTGTATATGGGTGTGTGATTGTGCGGGAGAAAGTGTGTGTGTGTGTGCATTTATTGTGATTTGTGGGTGCGTGTGTAGGCTTGTGCAAACCCATGTTATGACGTGCATAAATGTGTATGTGCAAGCATGTGTGTGTGTATGCAAGTTTTGTGTATAGTGCAGGTGTGAAATTGCGTAACCTGTAAGTGTGTGTGTGTTTTGTGTTTGTGTAAATTATGTATGTACAACTATTTACATTGTGTTAATTAAATGTCAATCCGGGAAGTCATAATCGAGTGGTCAAATCCGGGTGATTTCCCAATCCGTTTTGTGCGTCTGCGAACAGGTGGTGCTCCAAAATCTAGTGGATTGAGTCATCCTAACCTAACATTACATGCTAACCTAACTAACTTATTCTAAAGTCAAATCCGGGGGAGTCAAATCCAGGGAAAGTGCACTAAACACTTCGTCATCGTCAATGTAAGGGACCTGTGTAAGGTCAGGGGGCCAAATTCCGGTAATTTCCCTAATCCGATTTTGAGCGTCCGTAAACATAGGGCATTCTAAAATCCGGTGGATTGGGTCATCGTCATATTCGGGGCAATTGTCACACTTCGCGTTTTCACTTTTTCCAAGTCTGGTTTGGTGGATTCCAAAATTCCCATGTCCTGTGAGAACTTGAGACTTGTGATGCGAAAACGTGATTGGGGGGCCTTCAAGTCGGTGAAAAACGTCCGGAAAAAATTCAAACGAAACTCGTCCTTTCGTCGATGTTTCCCATCGGCTTTGCCAACAGTCAAGGGCACGAAGTCGGGCATATTCTTTGCAGTGGGCCACGGAGTCGAAGGTCTGCGGTGTAATTACCTCATCGAAGAGTAAAGCACTCCGCCCATGTTTTATCTCGCTGATGCAATTTCGGACCTGAATTTCAATGTCGATGGGAAGATTTCCAGCCAGGACAGCGGCGGCTTCTTTTGACACGGATGCGTAGCACTTTGCAAGAATACGGTTGAAGGGGGCTTGTGCAGACAGATATTGCCGGTTGTTCTTCACAACATGAAGTCTGTCTGACCAGATTCGGCTACCGTAGGTGATAATCGGAACAATTGCACCGTGATAAATCACGCGGAGTGATTCATCGCATGTTTGTCCAAATTTCCTTGAAGCAAGAGTTCGAAGACTCATTGAGATTTGCCGGACTTTCTTCGCTGTGTAGCTTGCATGGCTTTCGAAATGCAATTTGGAGTCGAGAAGAATGCCAAGGTACTTCTGCGTTTTAACAAGCGAGATTTTCTTTCCGTAAATCCGAATGTCGAGGTCCCGGTGGTGGGCTCTCGGAGGACATTTATGTATCATAAATGTTGTCTTCGTTTCTGAAACTGTCAATTTATTACGAGTAGCCCAATCTGTAATTTTGTTTGTTACCTGATTTAATCTTGTCTTAAGTTGTGATCGAAGATCTGATTTCACAATAACAGCAAGATCGTCGGCGTATGCGATTGGAGTTGCAAAATCCGACCATTCTGAGTTCAAAAGAGTGTCCATAGTCAGGTTCCATAGTGTGGGGCCCAGAACAGATCCCTGAGGGCATCCTTTGGTGCAGAATTTTCGAACTGAGACGTCTCCCTGCGTAAATTCCACGACTCGGTCTGTGAGGTAGCTCTTGATCATCGCTGTTAGTTTCGAAGTCACTCCTCGATTTCGAAGTGTTTTTATCAGAGAGGGCCACCATAAGTTATCAAAAGCGCCTTTGATATCAAAGAAGATCGTCGCCACATACTTGGCCTCGGAGTCCCGAATTGTTGAGACAAGTAAGTGCAGTGCATCACTTGTCGAACGTCCCTTGACAAATCCGAATTGGCGTTGAGAATGCAACGGCGACAGTTCTTCTTCCAACTTTCTCCTTATGGTTTTCTCAAGAATTTTGCCATGCTCCGGAAGCAGTGTTATCGGCCGGTAATTCTTGATATTTGAGTGGCTCGCTTTCGGGTCCTTAAGCAGAATTACAAGGTTGCCCTTTTTCCAGGTGGTCGGAAAGTAGTTTAGGGTCCAACAAGCATTGTATATTCTGGTTATTATCGGCGTAATTTTGGGGTGTAATCTTTTTAAGATCTTTCCTTTCAGGTTGTCAAGACCAGGGGCCTTTTTGTTTTGTATTTGAGAGACGAGCTGGTCGACTTCCGCCTCGGTAATCACAACGTCACTTCCCACTTCCGCTGTGGTAGCTCGGTAATCCCCTTGAGTGATTCGTTGCTCCTCGGTGTTGATGTCGGGGTCGTCATCAGGAAGCAGATTTGCGACGAGAAATTCCATGGTTGAACGAAAATCCCTGGTTATGTTTTCATCATCGGTTTGAAAAGATTGCAAAATTCCACGAGTTTTGAATTTTTCAGAGGCCAATTTGTAGATAACTCCCCAGGGATTCCGCGCCAGGTCATTTTCAGCAAATTCCAGCCAGCTTTGTCGTCTCCGTTTCTCGACTTTCTCTTTGAAAGTTTGTTTAGCCTTTGTCATTTCGTCGAAAAGGTGGTCAGAATATTCACGGAATCTGTTGCGATAAAATAGAGATTTTTTCGCAAGGTAGATTTTTCGAAATCTGTCCAATTCTTCATTCCACCAGTCGGGCCTACCCACAAAATTTTTCCGCTTTTTCCCGTGTCGTATAAATATAGCTTTAAGTCCGCTATATAGTTGATTGGTCGCGCTTTCAATTTCCCGAATGGAGTCAATCGTCGAAAAACGTTCTTCCAGGCGGCTCAAGAGGGCGTCGACCTGCGGTTGCAGAATTTCTTCTTTAACCGAGTCCAAGTCCAATCTGAAAGTCAAAGAAGGTGTAGTATGGTCTGCATGTGAAAGATGTTTATTAATTTTAAAGCTTATTACATTATGATCAGATGTGGTTACATTTTCAACTTTCCAATTTGCTACCTCAATGAGAGGATTGTTTGACATAATTGTCAGATCAATATTTGATTCGCCATTAATTGTCTGGAAAGTCGGGATATTGTTCGGTTGATTAGCTAAATTTAAGTTATAATTTACTAAAAATTCCTCAATAATGTGCGACTTTCTATCATTAAAATGATCAAACCATAGTTGTGACCTCGAATTAAAATCTCCGCAGATAAGGACTCTACTACCTGCTACAAATTCCATCACTTTGTGCAGGTGTTCAAAAATTGGCAACGGATTTTCGCTTGGCGGCAGGTAGATGCTCAAACAAAAGATTTGTACATTATTTACCGAGATAGAAAGTAATGTTAAGAATTTATTTGAAAGTTGAGGGTAAAATAAGGGATTTAAACTTGGGTCAAAACACAAAATTGCCGTTTGGAATTTTGGATCGTTAGTTGCAAAGCAGCTAATTGCGGTCGAGATTCCTGACAATCTGTAATTTTGCCCGTATTTAACCCTATGCGGCTCTTGTAAAAATGCCAATTGGAAATTATTATCAAGTGCATATTTAACTAATTCTGCCGTTGCCAATTTCGCGCCATTGCAGTTTAGCTGAATTATATTAATTGTGTTATCCATCAAAGTCGATGTTTTTTAGGGCCTCTTGCATCCGGTGTTTGTAAATGGGACAATTGGTTGACCCTGCTGGATGATTAAGTTCTTGTTGGCCGGCTCTTTCACAATTACTGCATTTGTGTTTGTCCTCATTATTTTTGAAATTACAAGAAATTGACTCATGATCATTGCTGGCACAGTAACCACACTGTTTTTCAGAGTTGCAAAATTTTGAAACGTGCCCAAATTTCTGACATTTAAAGCATCTTGTTATTCTCAGGTAATCTCTAACATGCAGGGATTTCCAGCTTACGAACAATTTGCTACCTGATGCGATAAAGTAATTCCGCGCCGCGGGATGAATTTCAATAACCCAATGGTTTGTTTTTCCCTCTTTATTCCCTGCTTTGAAAGCCGATTTTACAAATTGTTTTGGAATATTTCCCGGTAAATCTGGTTGCTTTTGAATTTCCTTAATTAGCTCGTCGGCCACCATTTCTTTCGGGACATCAAAAACTTGAATTTTTGGCCACACTTTATTAATTCTTTCCGCTTGTAAATTTAAAGATTTGAGGACAGGGCTATCAGTTAAGTTCAAAATAGACGAACACGTGGACTCAATTAAAATTGCATTATTTCTAATCGGGACGATTTTATTCACTTTAATGCCAAATTCATGCGGTGACTTGGATGTTAATATTTTTCTCGTGTCTTCGGATGATTTCACATTTTTTAGACTTTCATTGGGTTTGACAATTACTTTATAGTTGCTCTGAGGGAGCTTTGCCGGGGCTGTGACGGGTTCAGTGCTTTTTGTTAAGTTTGACTTCAAAATCTGGCTGTATCTCGGTCCAATCGGCGACGAATTTGGGTTTAAATTATTTATTTTATTATCAATGACTTTTTCCACAATGCTGGCTATCTTATTTTCAATATCGGATTCAAAACTAGGTTTTCTGAAGCTTATTAAAATATTTCTTAGGCCGGATTGTATGTTTTGTATAGCCGTTTGATAAGTTTGTCTCTCGCGGATAGACTCTTTCGATTTCAGAATGAAACTATCCAAAACTTTTAAATTTTTTGAGCAGTCTTCAATAATATTTGCGATATCATCGCCGGAGTTTTCATGATCCAATTGATCGCTTGTCGACGACGTCGAGTTTCGACGTGACGACCCCATTTTTAAATAAAAGCCCTGATGGGCAGATAAATTTTAAGCGACTCACCAGATTTTGTATGATTTTGTCTTGGTGTTTGCACTTCCACAAGCACAAACTGTTTGTCACTTCTCAATGCGCGTTGGTCCGAGCGGAGCGAAACGATCCGATCGGTTCAAGCGGTGAACAGCGACTGACTGAAGGAATCAGCGTGTCCTCCCTGACCGAGCGGTCCGGGTAACCCGCTGAACCTCCTTCGTGCTAGGGATTGGGGCTTGCAATTGTTCCCCATGAACGAGGAATTCCCAGTAAGCGCGAGTCATAAGCTCGCGTTGATTACGTCCCTGCCCTTTGTACACACCGCCCGTCGCTACTACCGATTGAATGATTTAGTGAGGTCTTCGGACCGGTGCGCGGTGGCGTTTCGACGTTGCCGATGTTGCTGGGAAGATGACCAAACTTGATCATTTAGAGGAAGTAAAAGTCGTAACAAGGTTTCCGTAGGTGAACCTGCGGAAGGATCATTAACGTGTAAATGTTGTTGTTTAGTTGTCACACATACACACACATTTTGTCTGTGCTGATCAACAAAAAACACACATACATACACTATTCGTATGATGATCAATTCTCATACAAAATTCTTTATTATGCGTCGAACGGAAAAGCAACAACGGGTCGTCTTGCATTAAGCGGATCTGTTGTTACGTTTTTCGATTTATTTTATAAATCGATTGTAAACGTGCCGTAAACGACGTTTTCAAAGAATTTTTTCGAACATTAACACGAATCAATATTGTCGAAAGATGGTTATGTGCTAACGTTTTATTATTGCTTTCGCAGTGCCGGTCTTAGCGTATTTCCATCATCGTATTCGCTTCGAAAAAAAGTACTAATACACAGTGGTGGTGTATAATTAATGTGCAAGAGATGTTGTTGTTGTTGTTGTAGTATTTGTATATGGTTGGAGTTATTTATAATAACAAACAAGAATGAATGAATGAATAATAATGGTGTCTGCCAATACGATCGTACTTTATGTACACGACTAAAACTTTATACATACAAACCATAATAATAAATAAACTCGAAACAACCAACAACAAAATTAATACGCTACTGTACATACAAATACACATTTATACATACCATCATTTTACTTAACCGATGGTGAGTGATGTTTGAAAAATAAACGCTTAGGCTTACGGTTTTGTAAGCCAGTCTTTGCGTATTTTCTTCATCGTATTCGCTTCGGAAAAAAGAAAATAAAGATGGTGTATAATTAATGTGTAAAAGAGATGTTGTAGTTGTAATTTAATTTGTAAATGGTTGGAGTTTATTAATAAATAAAAGGGGCTGTCTATTCGTCTGTACTTTATGTACAAGACTAAAACTTTATACATACAAACCATAATAATAAATAAACTCGAAACAACCAACAACAAAATTAATACGCTACTGTACATACAAATACACATTTATACATACCATCATTTTACTTAACCGATGGTGAGTGATGTTTGAAAAATAAACGCTTAGGCTTACGGTTTTGTAAGCCAGTCTTTGCGTATTTTCTTCATCGTATTCGCTTCGGAAAAAAGAAAATAAAGATGGTGTATAATTAATGTGTAAAAGAGATGTTGTAGTTGTAATTTAATTTGTAAATGGTTGGAGTTTATTAATAAATAAAAGGGGCTGTCTATTCGTCTGTACTTTATGTACAAGACTACAAAAACGTTTTATAACAATAAAAAGCTCGAAACAACCAATAACAAAATATACTACTACTATACTACTATACATACAAACGCACATTTATAAATACATAAAATCAATTTACTTTATCGATAGTGAGTGATGTTTGGAAAAAAACGCTTAGGCTTACGGTTTTCGGGTACCTGGGTTCCGCATGCGTCGAAGTAATAATTTACTTTAACGACGCGACGAACCGTAGGAATCTAAATAAAAAAGTTTATTAACTTTTTTAGATTCTGTGGGTTTTAAATGATATACGCCCGACTGACGAAGGAACGTTTTGCACTGCCTGTGCTTTTCTTTTGATTCGTTTTTATGTCGACGGACGTTCTTAGAATGCCCACCAAACGACGTATCACACAAAACACCCTACAATTGTATTGTTTGGTAAATATTGTTGTGATTAAGTTTGTAGCTGTGGCGTTTGTTTGAAGAAAACGTCTGGTTTTTCGACATATTTTCTATTTAATAAATATACATAATGCTTATCGCAAAAGGAGCAGAGTTTTATAGACAAAGTTGATAGAGAAAAAAAACCTAATAGATATATATACGTATTTATAAAACGTTAATATCATCGGGTTATTCTTTATGTAAACTTAAACTATAACTGCATACTCTTTTCGATAAGTAGAAACAAATGCCACTTTAATTAAATAAAATATTATAAAATATAACGCCGAACGTTTCTTTCGATTGGTCCGTTTCTCACATATACATCACAATTGTAATAACCTTAAGTAGTTATTTTTGTTGTTGTGTGATGATGAAACGATTTCGATGTGGAACGGTGCGTTATGTAATAATATTTTAAATTTGTTTGAAAAGATTACCCTGAACGGTGGATCACTTGGCTCGTGGGTCGATGAAGAACGCAGCTAATTGCGCGTCAACTTGTGAACTGCAGGACACATGAACATCGACATTTCGAACGCACATTGCGGTCCTCGGATATACTGTTCCCGGACCACTCCTGGCTGAGGGTCGTGTCAATTTCAAAGACTGCTCGGTTTTTGTCTTAAACACAGCGCACAATGTTGTGTAGACAATTACGTCGGAGCGTGTTGGGTGCAAATATGACGCGTTACTATAATTGTTAATTGATTGTCGGTTGTCATAATAAAATATTATGCAACGTAGACAACAATAAAAACAATATAAATAATAACGCGGCATCCTAAAACGCAATAGCGGCTGACATTCTTATTAGTTTGTTGGTACAAGTTGGTTTAGACGTAGCACGTCCGATATTAAAAAGCAGCCACAACGCTTAAATTTCGAACGAAGCGATCGTCGTGTCCGAGACGTTAAAGTTGTTTATATGCATATTTTATGCACTATAATTAACAACAACAACATTCTCGCAACGACGTCAGATCGATGTTTGAAATTGTTTGGAGGCAGCCATATAAACGGAATACGTGTAATTATCGTCTGACAAAATAAAGGCAAATTTATATTTGCGACCTCAGAGCAGGTGAGACTACCCGCTGAATTTAAGCATATTATTAAGCGGAGGAAAAGAAACTAACTAGGATTTCCTTAGTAGCGGCGAGCGAACAGGAAAAAGCCCAGCACTGAATCCCGCGGCCGAAACCGGACGCCGGGAAATGTGGTGTTAGGGAGGATCCGTCATCCCGAGATTGTGCGACGCGTCCAAGTCCATCTTGAACGGGGCCACAGCCCATAGAGGGTGCCAGGCCCGTAGTGACCGTTGCCGATAACGGGAGGATCTCTCCTCAGAGTCGGGTTGCTTGAGAGTGCAGCCCTAAGTGGGTGGTAAACTCCATCTAAGGCTAAATATGACCACGAGACCGATAGCGAACAAGTACCGTGAGGGAAAGTTGAAAAGAACTTTGAAGAGAGAGTTCAATAGTACGTGAAACCGTTCAGGGGTAAACCTGAGAAACCCGAAAGGTCGAAAGGGGAGATTCAGCGTGACTCGATAGCGGCGCTAAATGATCATGCGACGAACGGCGTACGCGTCGTTCGCGCCTTTTGTTTATGCGAACCGAAGTGGAACGCGTGCACTTCTCCCCCAGTAGGACGTCGCGATCCTTTGGGTGTCGATCTAAGGCCCGCGGTGGAGCCCGTTCGAACGGTTCGCCGTTTCGGACGAACCCGCGGTGTTTCCCGGTCGACTCGCTCGAAGGTATGCATATGGCGCCGGGCCGCTACACAGTTAGCGTCCGACCATTGGCAAGCGCGTTCGTTTATGACGGTAATCGCACCTGGTGTCGGTTCTGTCTACGAATGGCTGTTCGCCAATGAGTTCTCGGACAGACTCGGTTGAAACGCCGATCTGCGACGCTATAGCTTTGGGTACTTTCAGGACCCGTCTTGAAACACGGACCAAGGAGTCTAGCATGTGCGCGAGTCATTGGGACATGACTAAACCTAAAGGCGCAATGAAAGTGAAAGTTCGTCTTGCACGGACTAAGGGAAGATGGGCGGCCGTTACGGCTGTCGCCCCGCACTCCCGGGGCGTCTCATTCTCATTGCGAGAAGAGGCGCACCAAGAGCGTACACGCTGGGACCCGAAAGATGGTGAACTATGCCTGGTCAGGACGAAGTCAGGGGAAACCCTGATGGAGGTCCGTAGCGATTCTGACGTGCAAATCGATCGTCGGAACTGGGTATAGGGGCGAAAGACTAATCGAACCATCTAGTAGCTGGTTCCCTCCGAAGTTTCCCTCAGGATAGCTGGCGCTCGTCGCTTACGAGTTTCATCCGGTAAAGCGAATGATTAGAGGCATTGGGGTCGAAACGGCCTCAACCTATTCTCAAACTTTAAATGGGTGAGATCTCCGGCTTGCTCGAACTTTATATGAAGCCGCGAGACTCGAATCAGAGTGCCAAGTGGGCCATTTTTGGTAAGCAGAACTGGCGCTGTGGGATGAACCAAACGCCGAGTTAAAGCGCCTAAATCGACGCTTATGGGATACCATGAAAGGCGTTGGTAACTTAAGACATCAGGACGGTGGCCATGGAAGTCGGAATCCGCCAAGGAGTGTGTAACAACTCACCTGCCGAAGTTACTAGCCCTGAAAATGGATGGCGCTGAAGCGTCGTGCTTATACTCGGCCGTCAGCGGCATGTGCGGTCGGTTATTTAATTAACCGGCCATGAAGCCCTGACGAGTAGGAGGGTCGCGGCGGTGAGCGCAGAAGGACTGGCCGTGAGGCCGTCTGGAGCCGCCGTCGGTGCAGATCTTGGTGGTAGTAGCAAATACTCCAGCGAGGCCCTGGAGGACTGACGTGGAGAAGGGTTTCGTGTGAACAGCCGTTGCACACGAGTCAGTCGATCCTAAGCCCTAGGCGAAAGCCGATGTTGATGTGGTGTAGATATGTCGTTGGTTCGTTTTTAATTCGAACGTAAACGTACGAAGCGAGCACACACCCATTGGGCGAAAGGGAATCCGGTTCCTATTCCGGAACCCGGCAGCGGAACCGTTAATAATTCGGGCCCTCGCAAGAGAGTTCGTCGGGGCAACCCAAAAGGACCCGGAGACGCC
>NW_026986674.1:37500-44721 GCF_031307605.1 Tribolium castaneum | reverse complement strand
GACGTTAGCGAAGTACGGCACTCAAAATCGTGATTTTCTTGTACGACGTTTATTTGCACGCGCTGTCGACTGCGACGAGGTTTAGCGTTCACTTGACTTTGTACATAGTATAGACGAAGTACGACGTTTGCGAAGTACGGCACTCAAAATCGTGATTTCTTGTACGACGTTTATTCGCACGTGCTGCCGACTGCGACGAAATGCAGCGTTCATAGTACAAACGAAGTACGACGTTCACAAAGTGATGAAGTAAAACGTAAACAATAAATAATAATAATGCAACCCACAATACACTAATTGTGTATTAAAATTGCATAACCTACACGAAGTACGACGTTCAAGAATACTAAAGAATTTTATTTGTGTTGTATATAATGAAAAAACAGCAAATTTTTTTGCAAATTACGTATCTGTAAATAAATGTAAACATTTAGCAACTAATCAAAATTGTTTTTTTTGCCTAGATATTAAAGTAAAACATAAAAAATACATTAAATTTATAAAATGCAACCCGCAGCACACTAGATGTGCATTAATATGCATAACCTTCACGAAGTACGACGTCCAAAAATATTAATTTTTTTTTATATTGAGGTTAAAAGTGAGAAAACATAATTAATAATAATGCACCTGCAATACACTTAATATGTACTGATCTTGCATAACCTTTACGAAGTACTACGTTCAAGTATAAATTAATATTATTGTGACTCGCAATACACTAAATTTGTATCAATATTGCATAACCTACACGAAGTACGACGTTCAAGAATATTAAAGAATTTTATTTGTGTTGTATATATAAAAAAACAGCAAATTTTTTTGCAAGTTACGTATCTGTAAATAAATGTAACATTCAGCAACTATCAAAAATGTTTTTTGCCTAGACATTAAAGTAAATCATAAGAATACATTAAAATTTATAAAATGCAACCCGCAGCACAACAGATGTGCATCAATATTGCATAACTGTTACGAGTACGACGTCCAAAAATATTAAATTTTTTTTATATGAAGTAAAAAGTGAGAAAACATAAATTAATAATAATGCAACCTGCAATACACTTAATGTGTACTGATGTTGCATAACCTTCACGAAGTACTACGTTCAAATATAAATTAATATTATTGCGACCCGCAATACACTAAATTTGTATCAATATTGCATAACTTACACGAAGTACGGACGTTTAAAAATATTAAATGTTTTATTTGTAGTTTGCATATAATAAAAAAAAAACAAATTTTGATGTAAATTACGTATCTATAAATAAACGTACACATTTAACAATTAAATAAACATAGTATTTTGGCCTAGATATTAAATTAAAACATAAAAATGCATAATATTTATAAAATGCAACTTGCAATACACCAAATGTGTATTAATATTGCATAACCTTTACGAAGTACGACGTTCACGAAGTACGTCGTTTACGAAGTGCGACGTTTACGAAGTACGTCGTTTACGAAGTGCGACGTTCACGAGGTACGTCGTTTACGAAGTGCGACGTTCACGAAGTACGTCGTTTACGAAGTGCGACGTTCGCGAAGTACGACGTCTACACATTAGGGCAACTCAAAATTATTGTTACGTTGTACGACATTCAGACGTTCCAACTGCGACTAACTACAGCATTCATTTGACTTTGCACATACGACGAACGAAGTACGACGTTTACGAAGTACGGCGCTTAAAATAATTTTGTTTTTATTAATTAATTATTTGTTTTTAAAACAAACGTTTTTATAATTAAATTTTATAATGGTTTAAATATAAAATATGACTTTTTAATATTATCAATATTTAAAATATTTTCTCCCTTTTGTGTGTATGCCTTATAGTTATAGAGCTGTGCGCTTCGGTAGACGTCGCCTGTGGAGCTATGTCAGTGGAGCGGTGCGCACATCCAATACCGAGCGGCTGCCTCGATCGGTGTCGCGCTGGTATACATATGGTAGTGGTGTGTGTCGATGCGTTGAGTGAGGCGATATGAACGGTGTAACGGTTTAGTCGAAGTTTATCATAAATGACGACGACAAAACGACCGATTATGTATACGTTCTGCATTTGCTTCCAATTTATCGACGTTTATTGCACATTTCCGCTATCGAATTCGAATAGGGCTTTGCTTGCGAGATTGCTTTATTTTGTGATTTTGTGGCTCGCCCAGTTCCCCACAGCGAGATTGCGGATGCGGCAAAACGTATTCTCTTACGTTGGCGGTCCTTATGCAATCAAACTTTGTTGAACTAACAAATGTTTGTGATTTAAACAAACAAAAATAATAAATGCGTCAACTCTCTAATATCCGAGCGAGAATATTTATATAATATTCGTAACGTTTATGGATTCGAAAGAATTTCATAAATTCACGTCGCATTCAATCTTGCGAAGAGTGAAGAGAATGTTTGAACTTTTAAATCGGCAAAGGTAAAAAATAATATTATAAATATTATTATTATGCCTTTATTGACCGATATATGTGTTGTGGTGTTTAACGACTACGACGACGATGATGACGATACATTTATCTCTATATCGTACGAAGAAAAGAAGAAACAGCGTGGCGTTACTTTCTTATATGTTAGATTGTTTCGCACAAACGCGCATATTCTTCATCTTTATAAACGATGATGATGAGTATTTTATTCTCTCGTCTGTCTCAAAAAACACAAAAACACAGTTCCCTGGTTGATCCTGCCAGTAGTCATATGCTTGTCTCAAAGATTAAGCCATGCATGTCTCAGTACAAGCCAAATTAAGGTGAAACCGCGAAAGGCTCATTAAATCAGTTATGGTTCCTTAGATCGTACCCACATTTACTTGGATAACTGTGGTAATTCTAGAGCTAATACATGCAAACAGAGCTCCGACGGAGACGGAAGGAGCGCTTTTATTAGATCAAAACCAATCGGTGGCGGTTTCGCCGTCATCGTACAACTTGGTGAATCTGAATAACTTTACGCTGATCGCACGGTCTCGCACCGGCGACGCATCTTTCAAATGTCTGCCTTATCAACTGTCGATGGTAGGTTCTGCGCCTACCATGGTTGTAACGGGTAACGGGGAATCAGGGTTCGATTCCGGAGAGGGAGCCTGAGAAACGGCTACCACATCCAAGGAAGGCAGCAGGCGCGCAAATTACCCACTCCCGGCACGGGGAGGTAGTGACGAAAAATAACGATACGGGACTCATCCGAGGCCCCGTAATCGGAATGAGTACACTCTAAACCCTTTAACGAGGATCAATTGGAGGGCAAGTCTGGTGCCAGCAGCCGCGGTAATTCCAGCTCCAATAGCGTATATTAAAGTTGTTGCGGTTAAAAAGCTCGTAGTCGAATTTGTGTCCCGCGCCGCCGGTTCATCGTTCGCGGTGTTAACTGGCGTTTCGCGGGACGTCCTGCCGGTGGGCTTAGCTCGAGAGGGCGGCCCAACTCAATCCCGCCGCGGTGCTCTTCATTGAGTGTCGAGGTGGGCCGGCACGTTTACTTTGAACAAATTAGAGTGCTTAAAGCAGGCTAAAACTTCGCCTGAATACTGTGTGCATGGAATAATGGAATAGGACCTCGGTTCTATTTTGTTGGTTTTCGGAACCCCGAGGTAATGATTAATAGGAACGGATGGGGGCATTCGTATTGCGACGTTAGAGGTGAAATTCTTGGATCGTCGCAAGACGGACAGAAGCGAAAGCATTTGCCAAAAACGCTTTCATTGATCAAGAACGAAAGTTAGAGGTTCGAAGGCGATCAGATACCGCCCTAGTTCTAACCATAAACGATGCCAGCTAGCGATCCGCCGACGTTCCTCCGATGACTCGGCGGGCAGCTTCCGGGAAACCAAAGCTTTTGGGTTCCGGGGGAAGTATGGTTGCAAAGCTGAAACTTAAAGGAATTGACGGAAGGGCACCACCAGGAGTGGAGCCTGCGGCTTAATTTGACTCAACACGGGAAACCTCACCAGGCCCGGACACCGGAAGGATTGACAGATTGAGAGCTCTTTCTTGATTCGGTGGGTGGTGGTGCATGGCCGTTCTTAGTTGGTGGAGCGATTTGTCTGGTTAATTCCGATAACGAACGAGACTCTAGCCTGCTAAATAGGCGTATTTCGACATCCCAAATGCCGGCTGGAGCCGGGTTCGCCCGGTCTCTATGTGCGGTTTTTACTGTCGGCGTACAAACAATTCTTCTTAGAGGGACAGGCGGCTTCTAGCCGCACGAGATTGAGCAATAACAGGTCTGTGATGCCCTTAGATGTTCTGGGCCGCACGCGCGCTACACTGAAGGAATCAGCGTGTCCTCCCTGACCGAGCGGTCCGGGTAACCCGCTGAACCTCCTTCGTGCTAGGGATTGGGGCTTGCAATTGTTCCCCATGAACGAGGAATTCCCAGTAAGCGCGAGTCATAAGCTCGCGTTGATTACGTCCCTGCCCTTTGTACACACCGCCCGTCGCTACTACCGATTGAATGATTTAGTGAGGTCTTCGGACCGGTGCGCGGTGGCGTTTCGACGTTGCCGATGTTGCTGGGAAGATGACCAAACTTGATCATTTAGAGGAAGTAAAAGTCGTAACAAGGTTTCCGTAGGTGAACCTGCGGAAGGATCATTAACGTGTAAATGTTGTTGTTTAGTTGTCACACATACACACACATTTTGTCTGTGCTGATCAACAAAAAACACACATACATACACTATTCGTATGATGATCAATTCTCATACAAAATTCTTTATTATGCGTCGAACGGAAAAGCAACAACGGGTCGTCTTGCATTAAGCGGATCTGTTGTTACGTTTTTCGATTTATTTTATAAATCGATTGTAAACGTGCCGTAAACGACGTTTTCAAAGAATTTTTTCGAACATTAACACGAATCAATATTGTCGAAAGATGGTTATGTGCTAACGTTTTATTATTGCTTTCGCAGTGCCGGTCTTAGCGTATTTCCATCATCGTATTCGCTTCGAAAAAAAGTACTAATACACAGTGGTGGTGTATAATTAATGTGCAAGAGATGTTGTTGTTGTTGTTGTAGTATTTGTATATGGTTGGAGTTATTTATAATAACAAACAAGAATGAATGAATGAATAATAATGGTGTCTGCCAATACGATCGTACTTTATGTACACGACTAAAACTTTATACATACAAACCATAATAATAAATAAACTCGAAACAACCAACAACAAAATTAATACGCTACTGTACATACAAATACACATTTATACATACCATCATTTTACTTAACCGATGGTGAGTGATGTTTGAAAAATAAACGCTTAGGCTTACGGTTTTGTAAGCCAGTCTTTGCGTATTTTCTTCATCGTATTCGCTTCGGAAAAAAGAAAATAAAGATGGTGTATAATTAATGTGTAAAAGAGATGTTGTAGTTGTAATTTAATTTGTAAATGGTTGGAGTTTATTAATAAATAAAAGGGGCTGTCTATTCGTCTGTACTTTATGTACAAGACTAAAACTTTATACATACAAACCATAATAATAAATAAACTCGAAACAACCAACAACAAAATTAATACGCTACTGTACATACAAATACACATTTATACATACCATCATTTTACTTAACCGATGGTGAGTGATGTTTGAAAAATAAACGCTTAGGCTTACGGTTTTGTAAGCCAGTCTTTGCGTATTTTCTTCATCGTATTCGCTTCGGAAAAAAGAAAATAAAGATGGTGTATAATTAATGTGTAAAAGAGATGTTGTAGTTGTAATTTAATTTGTAAATGGTTGGAGTTTATTAATAAATAAAAGGGGCTGTCTATTCGTCTGTACTTTATGTACAAGACTACAAAAACGTTTTATAACAATAAAAAGCTCGAAACAACCAATAACAAAATATACTACTACTATACTACTATACATACAAACGCACATTTATAAATACATAAAATCAATTTACTTTATCGATAGTGAGTGATGTTTGGAAAAAAACGCTTAGGCTTACGGTTTTCGGGTACCTGGGTTCCGCATGCGTCGAAGTAATAATTTACTTTAACGACGCGACGAACCGTAGGAATCTAAATAAAAAAGTTTATTAACTTTTTTAGATTCTGTGGGTTTTAAATGATATACGCCCGACTGACGAAGGAACGTTTTGCACTGCCTGTGCTTTTCTTTTGATTCGTTTTTATGTCGACGGACGTTCTTAGAATGCCCACCAAACGACGTATCACACAAAACACCCTACAATTGTATTGTTTGGTAAATATTGTTGTGATTAAGTTTGTAGCTGTGGCGTTTGTTTGAAGAAAACGTCTGGTTTTTCGACATATTTTCTATTTAATAAATATACATAATGCTTATCGCAAAAGGAGCAGAGTTTTATAGACAAAGTTGATAGAGAAAAAAAACCTAATAGATATATATACGTATTTATAAAACGTTAATATCATCGGGTTATTCTTTATGTAAACTTAAACTATAACTGCATACTCTTTTCGATAAGTAGAAACAAATGCCACTTTAATTAAATAAAATATTATAAAATATAACGCCGAACGTTTCTTTCGATTGGTCCGTTTCTCACATATACATCACAATTGTAATAACCTTAAGTAGTTATTTTTGTTGTTGTGTGATGATGAAACGATTTCGATGTGGAACGGTGCGTTATGTAATAATATTTTAAATTTGTTTGAAAAGATTACCCTGAACGGTGGATCACTTGGCTCGTGGGTCGATGAAGAACGCAGCTAATTGCGCGTCAACTTGTGAACTGCAGGACACATGAACATCGACATTTCGAACGCACATTGCGGTCCTCGGATATACTGTTCCCGGACCACTCCTGGCTGAGGGTCGTGTCAATTTCAAAGACTGCTCGGTTTTTGTCTTAAACACAGCGCACAATGTTGTGTAGACAATTACGTCGGAGCGTGTTGGGTGCAAATATGACGCGTTACTATAATTGTTAATTGATTGTCGGTTGTCATAATAAAATATTATGCAACGTAGACAACAATAAAAACAATATAAATAATAACGCGGCATCCTAAAACGCAATAGCGGCTGACATTCTTATTAGTTTGTTGGTACAAGTTGGTTTAGACGTAGCACGTCCGATATTAAAAAGCAGCCACAACGCTTAAATTTCGAACGAAGCGATCGTCGTGTCCGAGACGTTAAAGTTGTTTATATGCATATTTTATGCACTATAATTAACAACAACAACATTCTCGCAACGACGTCAGATCGATG
>NW_026986674.1:22500-32500 GCF_031307605.1 Tribolium castaneum | reverse complement strand
AGATGATAAAGAGAGAGAGAGAGAGAGAGAGGAGGAAGAGTAGAAGAAAGCCAGCAAATTTATTCGAACGACATACTTCGTTCTACGGACTTAGCACATAGCTCTCGCCTAGCACATAGCTCTCGCCTAGCACATAGCTCTCGCCTAGCACATAGCTCTCGCCTAGCACATAGCTCTCGCCTAGCACATAGCTCTCGCCTAGCACATAGCTCTCGCCTAGCACATAGCGCTCGCCTTGCACCATTCACTGCTTAATAACTACTGCATATAATAAAGTCACGATTGCTCATGTGGTAAAATAGTAATGACACAATCATTTTGTTTAAAGGTATGCAACCAACATTACACAAAACGCGCGCTAAAGTTGCCTAAAACCACGAAGTACTACGTATACTTTAATTGTAACGCAACTGGTTTCACAGTAAACGTGTATGAAAATTGCCTATATTCAAGAAGTACTACATTTGTTTAAATATTGTATTACTGTTACGAAGTACGACGTTTAAATATTATGAATTATTTTTAGTTGTATATAAAATCATAGCTATTTTTGTAAATTAATAATGCAACCCGCAATACACCAAATGTGTATTAATATTGCCTAACTTGTACGAAGTACAACGTTCATTTAAGTGCATTAAATATGGTGCTCTGTGTGATGAAATACGACGTTCATGTGACCATAAAGTAACAAACGAAGTACGGCGCTCACAAATGCAGCACTCAAAATTATTGTTTCATTGCACGACGTTTGCTTTGTTTCTGACTGCGACGAAATGCAGCGTTCATTTGACTTTGTACATAGTACAGACGAAGTACGACGTTTGCGAAGTACGGCACTCAAAATCGTGATTTTCATGTACGACGTTTATTTGCACGTCCTGCCGACTGCGACGGAGTACAGCGTTCAATTGACTTTGTACATAGTACAGACGAAGTACGACGTTTGCGAAGTACGGCACTCAAAATCGTGATTTTCTTGTACGACGTTTATTTGCACGTGCTGTCGACTGCGACGAAGTTAAGCGTTCATTTGACTTTGTACATAGTACAGACGAAGTACGACGTTTTCGAAGTACGGCACTCAAAATCGTGATTTTCTTGTACGACGTTTATTTGCACGTGCTGCCGACTGCGACGGAGTACAGCGTTCAATTGACTTTGTGCATAGTACAGACGAAGTACGACGTTTGCGAAGTACGGCACTCAAAATCATGATTTTCTTGTAAGACGTTTATTTGCAGTTGCTTCCGACTGCGACGAAGTACAGCGTTCAATTGACTTTGTACATAGTACAGACGAAGTACGACGTTTGCGAAGTACGGCACTCAAAATCATGATTTTCTTGTAAGACGTTTATTTGCAGTTGCTTTCGACTGCGACGAAGTACAGCGTTCAATTGACTTTGTACATAGTACAGACGAAGTACGACGTTTGCGAAGTACGGCACTCAAAATCATGATTTTCTTGTAAGACGTTTATTTGCAGTTGCTTCCGACTGCGACGAAGTACAGCGTTCAATTGACTTTGTACATAGTACAGACGAAGTACGACGTTTGCGAAGTACGGCACTCAAAATCATGATTTTCTTGTACGACGTTTATTTGCACTTGCTGTCGACTGCGACGAAGTTTAGCGTTCATTTGACTTTGTACATAGTACAAACGAAGTACGACGTTTGCGAAGTACGACACTCAAAATCATGATTTTCTTGTACGACGTTTATTTGCACTTGCTGTCGACTGCGACGAAGTTTAGCGTTCATTTGACTTTGTACATAGTACAGACGAAGTACGACGTTAGCGAAGTACGGCACTCAAAATCGTGATTTTCTTGTACGACGTTTATTTGCACGCGCTGTCGACTGCGACGAGGTTTAGCGTTCACTTGACTTTGTACATAGTATAGACGAAGTACGACGTTTGCGAAGTACGGCACTCAAAATCGTGATTTTCTTGTACGACGTTTATTCGCACGTGCTGCCGACTGCGACGAAATGCAGCGTTCATAGTACAAACGAAGTACGACGTTCACAAAGTGATGAAGTAAAACGTAAACAATAAATAATAATAATGCAACCCACAATACACTAATTGTGTATTAAAATTGCATAACCTACACGAAGTACGACGTTCAAGAATACTAAAGAATTTTATTTGTGTTGTATATAATGAAAAAACAGCAAATTTTTTTGCAAATTACGTATCTGTAAATAAATGTAAACATTTAGCAACTAATCAAAATTGTTTTTTTTGCCTAGATATTAAAGTAAAACATAAAAATACATTAAATTTATAAAATGCAACCCGCAGCACACTAGATGTGCATTAATATTGCATAACCTTCACGAAGTACGACGTCCAAAAATATTAATTTTTTTTTATATTGAGGTTAAAAGTGAGAAAACATAAATTAATAATAATGCAACCTGCAATACACTTAATATGTACTGATCTTGCATAACCTTTACGAAGTACTACGTTCAAGTATAAATTAATATTATTGTGACTCGCAATACACTAAATTTGTATCAATATTGCATAACCTACACGAAGTACGACGTTCAAGAATATTAAAGAATTTTATTTGTGTTGTATATAATAAAAAAACAGCAAATTTTTTTGCAAGTTACGTATCTGTAAATAAATGTAAACATTCAGCAACTAATCAAAAATGTTTTTTTGCCTAGACATTAAAGTAAATCATAAGAATACATTAAATTTATAAAATGCAACCCGCAGCACAACAGATGTGCATCAATATTGCATAACTGTTACGAAGTACGACGTCCAAAAATATTAAATTTTTTTTTATATGAAGGTAAAAAGTGAGAAAACATAAATTAATAATAATGCAACCTGCAATACACTTAATGTGTACTGATGTTGCATAACCTTCACGAAGTACTACGTTCAAATATAAATTAATATTATTGCGACCCGCAATACACTAAATTTGTATCAATATTGCATAACTTACACGAAGTACGACGTTTAAAAATATTAAATGTTTTATTTGTAGTTTGCATATAATAAAAAAAAAACAAATTTTGATGTAAATTACGTATCTATAAATAAACGTACACATTTAACAATTAAATAAACATAGTATTTTGGCCTAGATATTAAATTAAAACATAAAAATGCATAATATTTATTAAAATGCAACTTGCAATACACCAAATGTGTATTAATATTGCATAACCTTTACGAAGTACGACGTTCACGAAGTACGTCGTTTACGAAGTGCGACGTTTACGAAGTACGTCGTTTACGAAGTGCGACGTTCACGAGGTACGTCGTTTACGAAGTGCGACGTTCACGAAGTACGTCGTTTACGAAGTGCGACGTTCGCGAAGTACGACGTCTACACATTAGGGCACTCAAAATTATTGTTACGTTGTACGACATTCAGACGTTCCAACTGCGACTAACTACAGCATTCATTTGACTTTGCACATACGACGAACGAAGTACGACGTTTACGAAGTACGGCGCTTAAAATAATTTTGTTTTTATTAATTAATTATTTTTTTTAAAACAAACGTTTTTATAATTAAATTTTATAATGGTTTAAATATAAAATATGACTTTTTAATATTATCAATATTTAAAATATTTTCTCCCTTTTGTGTGTATGCCTTATAGTTATAGAGCTGTGCGCTTCGGTAGACGTCGCCTGTGGAGCTATGTCAGTGGAGCGGTGCGCACATCCAATACCGAGCGGCTGCCTCGATCGGTGTCGCGCTGGTATACATATGGTAGTGGTGTGTGTCGATGCGTTGAGTGAGGCGATATGAACGGTGTGTAACGGTTTAGTCGAAGTTTATCATAAATGACGACGACAAAACGACCGATTATGTATACGTTCTGCATTTGCTTCCAATTTATCGACGTTTATTGCACATTTCCGCTATCGAATTCGAATAGGGCTTTGCTTGCGAGATTGCTTTATTTTGTGATTTTGTGGCTCGCCCAGTTCCCCACAGCGAGATTGCGGATGCGGCAAAACGTATTCTCTTACGTTGGCGGTCCTTATGCAATCAAACTTTGTTGAACTAACAAATGTTTGTGATTTAAACAAACAAAAATAATAAATGCGTCAACTCTCTAATATCCGAGCGAGAATATTTATATAATATTCGTAACGTTTATGGATTCGAAAGAATTTCATAAATTCACGTCGCATTCAATCTTGCGAAGAGTGAAGAGAATGTTTGAACTTTTAAATCGGCAAAGGTAAAAAATAATATTATAAATATTATTATTATGCCTTTATTGACCGATATATGTGTTGTGGTGTTTAACGACTACGACGACGATGATGACGATACATTTATCTCTATATCGTACGAAGAAAAGAAGAAACAGCGTGGCGTTACTTTCTTATATGTTAGATTGTTTCGCACAAACGCGCATATTCTTCATCTTTATAAACGATGATGATGAGTATTTTATTCTCTCGTCTGTCTCAAAAAACACAAAAACACAGTTCCCTGGTTGATCCTGCCAGTAGTCATATGCTTGTCTCAAAGATTAAGCCATGCATGTCTCAGTACAAGCCAAATTAAGGTGAAACCGCGAAAGGCTCATTAAATCAGTTATGGTTCCTTAGATCGTACCCACATTTACTTGGATAACTGTGGTAATTCTAGAGCTAATACATGCAAACAGAGCTCCGACCGGAGACGGAAGGAGCGCTTTTATTAGATCAAAACCAATCGGTGGCGGTTTCGCCGTCATCGTACAACTTGGTGAATCTGAATAACTTTACGCTGATCGCACGGTCTCGCACCGGCGACGCATCTTTCAAATGTCTGCCTTATCAACTGTCGATGGTAGGTTCTGCGCCTACCATGGTTGTAACGGGTAACGGGGAATCAGGGTTCGATTCCGGAGAGGGAGCCTGAGAAACGGCTACCACATCCAAGGAAGGCAGCAGGCGCGCAAATTACCCACTCCCGGCACGGGGAGGTAGTGACGAAAAATAACGATACGGGACTCATCCGAGGCCCCGTAATCGGAATGAGTACACTCTAAACCCTTTAACGAGGATCAATTGGAGGGCAAGTCTGGTGCCAGCAGCCGCGGTAATTCCAGCTCCAATAGCGTATATTAAAGTTGTTGCGGTTAAAAAGCTCGTAGTCGAATTTGTGTCCCGCGCCGCCGGTTCATCGTTCGCGGTGTTAACTGGCGTTTCGCGGGACGTCCTGCCGGTGGGCTTAGCTCGAGAGGGCGGCCCAACTCAATCCCGCCGCGGTGCTCTTCATTGAGTGTCGAGGTGGGCCGGCACGTTTACTTTGAACAAATTAGAGTGCTTAAAGCAGGCTAAAACTTCGCCTGAATACTGTGTGCATGGAATAATGGAATAGGACCTCGGTTCTATTTTGTTGGTTTTCGGAACCCCGAGGTAATGATTAATAGGAACGGATGGGGGCATTCGTATTGCGACGTTAGAGGTGAAATTCTTGGATCGTCGCAAGACGGACAGAAGCGAAAGCATTTGCCAAAAACGCTTTCATTGATCAAGAACGAAAGTTAGAGGTTCGAAGGCGATCAGATACCGCCCTAGTTCTAACCATAAACGATGCCAGCTAGCGATCCGCCGACGTTCCTCCGATGACTCGGCGGGCAGCTTCCGGGAAACCAAAGCTTTTGGGTTCCGGGGGAAGTATGGTTGCAAAGCTGAAACTTAAAGGAATTGACGGAAGGGCACCACCAGGAGTGGAGCCTGCGGCTTAATTTGACTCAACACGGGAAACCTCACCAGGCCCGGACACCGGAAGGATTGACAGATTGAGAGCTCTTTCTTGATTCGGTGGGTGGTGGTGCATGGCCGTTCTTAGTTGGTGGAGCGATTTGTCTGGTTAATTCCGATAACGAACGAGACTCTAGCCTGCTAAATAGGCGTATTTCGACATCCCAAATGCCGGCTGGAGCCGGGTTCGCCCGGTCTCTATGTGCGGTTTTTACTGTCGGCGTACAAACAATTCTTCTTAGAGGGACAGGCGGCTTCTAGCCGCACGAGATTGAGCAATAACAGGTCTGTGATGCCCTTAGATGTTCTGGGCCGCACGCGCGCTACACTGAAGGAATCAGCGTGTCCTCCCTGACCGAGCGGTCCGGGTAACCCGCTGAACCTCCTTCGTGCTAGGGATTGGGGCTTGCAATTGTTCCCCATGAACGAGGAATTCCCAGTAAGCGCGAGTCATAAGCTCGCGTTGATTACGTCCCTGCCCTTTGTACACACCGCCCGTCGCTACTACCGATTGAATGATTTAGTGAGGTCTTCGGACCGGTGCGCGGTGGCGTTTCGACGTTGCCGATGTTGCTGGGAAGATGACCAAACTTGATCATTTAGAGGAAGTAAAAGTCGTAACAAGGTTTCCGTAGGTGAACCTGCGGAAGGATCATTAACGTGTAAATGTTGTTGTTTAGTTGTCACACATACACACACATTTTGTCTGTGCTGATCAACAAAAAACACACATACATACACTATTCGTATGATGATCAATTCTCATACAAAATTCTTTATTATGCGTCGAACGGAAAAGCAACAACGGGTCGTCTTGCATTAAGCGGATCTGTTGTTACGTTTTTCGATTTATTTTATAAATCGATTGTAAACGTGCCGTAAACGACGTTTTCAAAGAATTTTTTCGAACATTAACACGAATCAATATTGTCGAAAGATGGTTATGTGCTAACGTTTTATTATTGCTTTCGCAGTGCCGGTCTTAGCGTATTTCCATCATCGTATTCGCTTCGAAAAAAAGTACTAATACACAGTGGTGGTGTATAATTAATGTGCAAGAGATGTTGTTGTTGTTGTTGTAGTATTTGTATATGGTTGGAGTTATTTATAATAACAAACAAGAATGAATGAATGAATAATAATGGTGTCTGCCAATACGATCGTACTTTATGTACACGACTAAAACTTTATACATACAAACCATAATAATAAATAAACTCGAAACAACCAACAACAAAATTAATACGCTACTGTACATACAAATACACATTTATACATACCATCATTTTACTTAACCGATGGTGAGTGATGTTTGAAAAATAAACGCTTAGGCTTACGGTTTTGTAAGCCAGTCTTTGCGTATTTTCTTCATCGTATTCGCTTCGGAAAAAAGAAAATAAAGATGGTGTATAATTAATGTGTAAAAGAGATGTTGTAGTTGTAATTTAATTTGTAAATGGTTGGAGTTTATTAATAAATAAAAGGGGCTGTCTATTCGTCTGTACTTTATGTACAAGACTAAAACTTTATACATACAAACCATAATAATAAATAAACTCGAAACAACCAACAACAAAATTAATACGCTACTGTACATACAAATACACATTTATACATACCATCATTTTACTTAACCGATGGTGAGTGATGTTTGAAAAATAAACGCTTAGGCTTACGGTTTTGTAAGCCAGTCTTTGCGTATTTTCTTCATCGTATTCGCTTCGGAAAAAAGAAAATAAAGATGGTGTATAATTAATGTGTAAAAGAGATGTTGTAGTTGTAATTTAATTTGTAAATGGTTGGAGTTTATTAATAAATAAAAGGGGCTGTCTATTCGTCTGTACTTTATGTACAAGACTACAAAAACGTTTTATAACAATAAAAAGCTCGAAACAACCAATAACAAAATATACTACTACTATACTACTATACATACAAACGCACATTTATAAATACATAAAATCAATTTACTTTATCGATAGTGAGTGATGTTTGGAAAAAAACGCTTAGGCTTACGGTTTTCGGGTACCTGGGTTCCGCATGCGTCGAAGTAATAATTTACTTTAACGACGCGACGAACCGTAGGAATCTAAATAAAAAAGTTTATTAACTTTTTTAGATTCTGTGGGTTTTAAATGATATACGCCCGACTGACGAAGGAACGTTTTGCACTGCCTGTGCTTTTCTTTTGATTCGTTTTTATGTCGACGGACGTTCTTAGAATGCCCACCAAACGACGTATCACACAAAACACCCTACAATTGTATTGTTTGGTAAATATTGTTGTGATTAAGTTTGTAGCTGTGGCGTTTGTTTGAAGAAAACGTCTGGTTTTTCGACATATTTTCTATTTAATAAATATACATAATGCTTATCGCAAAAGGAGCAGAGTTTTATAGACAAAGTTGATAGAGAAAAAAAACCTAATAGATATATATACGTATTTATAAAACGTTAATATCATCGGGTTATTCTTTATGTAAACTTAAACTATAACTGCATACTCTTTTCGATAAGTAGAAACAAATGCCACTTTAATTAAATAAAATATTATAAAATATAACGCCGAACGTTTCTTTCGATTGGTCCGTTTCTCACATATACATCACAATTGTAATAACCTTAAGTAGTTATTTTTGTTGTTGTGTGATGATGAAACGATTTCGATGTGGAACGGTGCGTTATGTAATAATATTTTAAATTTGTTTGAAAAGATTACCCTGAACGGTGGATCACTTGGCTCGTGGGTCGATGAAGAACGCAGCTAATTGCGCGTCAACTTGTGAACTGCAGGACACATGAACATCGACATTTCGAACGCACATTGCGGTCCTCGGATATACTGTTCCCGGACCACTCCTGGCTGAGGGTCGTGTCAATTTCAAAGACTGCTCGGTTTTTGTCTTAAACACAGCGCACAATGTTGTGTAGACAATTACGTCGGAGCGTGTTGGGTGCAAATATGACGCGTTACTATAATTGTTAATTGATTGTCGGTTGTCATAATAAAATATTATGCAACGTAGACAACAATAAAAACAATATAAATAATAACGCGGCATCCTAAAACGCAATAGCGGCTGACATTCTTATTAGTTTGTTGGTACAAGTTGGTTTAGACGTAGCACGTCCGATATTAAAAAGCAGCCACAACGCTTAAATTTCGAACGAAGCGATCGTCGTGTCCGAGACGTTAAAGTTGTTTATATGCATATTTTATGCACTATAATTAACAACAACAACATTCTCGCAACGACGTCAGATCGATGTTTGAAATTGTTTGGAGGCAGCCATATAAACGGAATACGTGTAATTATCGTCTGACAAAATAAAGGCAAATTTATATTTGCGACCTCAGAGCAGGTGAGACTACCCGCTGAATTTAAGCATATTATTAAGCGGAGGAAAAGAAACTAACTAGGATTTCCTTAGTAGCGGCGAGCGAACAGGAAAAAGCCCAGCACTGAATCCCGCGGCCGAAACCGGACGCCGGGAAATGTGGTGTTAGGGAGGATCCGTCATCCCGAGATTGTGCGACGCGTCCAAGTCCATCTTGAACGGGGCCACAGCCCATAGAGGGTGCCAGGCCCGTAGTGACCGTTGCCGATAACGGGAGGATCTCTCCTCAGAGTCGGGTTGCTTGAGAGTGCAGCCCTAAGTGGGTGGTAAACTCCATCTAAGGCTAAATATGACCACGAGACCGATAGCGAACAAGTACCGTGAGGGAAAGTTGAAAAGAACTTTGAAGAGAGAGTTCAATAGTACGTGAAACCGTTCAGGGGTAAACCTGAGAAACCCGAAAGGTCGAAAGGGGAGATTCAGCGTGACTCGATAGCGGCGCTAAATGATCATGCGACGAACGGCGTACGCGTCGTTCGCGCCTTTTGTTTATGCGAACCGAAGTCGAACGCGTGCACTTCTCCCCCAGTAGGACGTCGCGATCCTTTGGGTGTCGATCTAAGGCCCGCGGTGGAGCCCGTTCGAACGGTTCGCCGTTTCGGACGAACCCGCGGTGTTTCCCGGTCGACTCGCTCGAAGGTATGCATATGGCGCCGGGCCGCTACACAGTTAGCGTCCGACCATTGGCAAGCGCGTTCGTTTATGACGGTAATCGCACCTGGTGTCGGTTCTGTCTACGAATGGCTGTTCGCCAATGAGTTCTCGGACAGACTCGGTTGAAACGCCGATCTGCGACGCTATAGCTTTGGGTACTTTCAGGACCCGTCTTGAAACACGGACCAAG
>NW_026986674.1:7500-17500 GCF_031307605.1 Tribolium castaneum | reverse complement strand
CACGTGCTGTCGACTGCGACGAAGTTAAGCGTTCATTTGACTTTGTACATAGTACAGACGAAGTACGACGTTTTCGAAGTACGGCACTCAAAATCGTGATTTTCTTGTACGACGTTTATTTGCACGTGCTGCCGACTGCGACGGAGTACAGCGTTCAATTGACTTTGTGCATAGTACAGACGAAGTACGACGTTTGCGAAGTACGGCACTCAAAATCATGATTTTCTTGTAAGACGTTTATTTGCAGTTGCTTCCGACTGCGACGAAGTACAGCGTTCAATTGACTTTGTACATAGTACAGACGAAGTACGACGTTTGCGAAGTACGGCACTCAAAATCATGATTTTCTTGTAAGACGTTTATTTGCAGTTGCTTCCGACTGCGACGAAGTACAGCGTTCAATTGACTTTGTACATAGTACAGACGAAGTACGACGTTTGCGAAGTACGGCACTCAAAATCATGATTTTCTTGTAAGACGTTTACTTGCAGTTGCTTCCGACTGCGACGAAGTACAGCGTTCAATTGACTTTGTACATAGTACAGACGAAGTACGACGTTTGCGAAGTACGGCACTCAAAATCGTGATTTTCATGTACGACGTTTATTTGCACGTCCTGCCGACTGCGACGGAGTACAGCGTTCAATTGACTTTGTACATAGTACAGACGAAGTACGACGTTTGCGAAGTACGGCACTCAAAATCGTGATTTTCTTGTACGACGTTTATTTGCACGTGCTGTCGACTGCGACGAAGTTAAGCGTTCATTTGACTTTGTACATAGTACAGACGAAGTACGACGTTTTCGAAGTACGGCACTCAAAATCGTGATTTTCTTGTACGACGTTTATTTGCACGTGCTGCCGACTGCGACGGAGTACAGCGTTCAATTGACTTTGTGCATAGTACAGACGAAGTACGACGTTTGCGAAGTACGGCACTCAAAATCGTGATTTTCATGTACGACGTTTATTTGCACGTCCTGCCGACTGCGACGGAGTACAGCGTTCAATTGACTTTGTACATAGTACAGACGAAGTACGACGTTTGCGAAGTACGGCACTCAAAATCGTGATTTTCTTGTACGACGTTTATTTGCACGTGCTGTCGACTGCGACGAAGTTAAGCGTTCATTTGACTTTGTACATAGTACAGACGAAGTACGACGTTTTCGAAGTACGGCACTCAAAATCGTGATTTTCTTGTACGACGTTTATTTGCACGTGCTGCCGACTGCGACGGAGTACAGCGTTCAATTGACTTTGTGCATAGTACAGACGAAGTACGACGTTTGCGAAGTACGGCACTCAAAATCATGATTTTCTTGTAAGACGTTTATTTGCAGTTGCTTCCGACTGCGACGAAGTACAGCGTTCAATTGACTTTGTACATAGTACAGACGAAGTACGACGTTTGCGAAGTACGGCACTCAAAATCATGATTTTCTTGTAAGACGTTTATTTGCAGTTGCTTCCGACTGCGACGAAGTACAGCGTTCAATTGACTTTGTACATAGTACAGACGAAGTACGACGTTTGCGAAGTACGGCACTCAAAATCATGATTTTCTTGTAAGACGTTTACTTGCAGTTGCTTCCGACTGCGACGAAGTACAGCGTTCAATTGACTTTGTACATAGTACAGACGAAGTACGACGTTTGCGAAGTACGGCACTCAAAATCGTGATTTTCATGTACGACGTTTATTTGCACGTCCTGCCGACTGCGACGGAGTACAGCGTTCAATTGACTTTGTACATAGTACAGACGAAGTACGACGTTTGCGAAGTACGGCACTCAAAATCGTGATTTTCTTGTACGACGTTTATTTGCACGTGCTGTCGACTGCGACGAAGTTAAGCGTTCATTTGACTTTGTACATAGTACAGACGAAGTACGACGTTTTCGAAGTACGGCACTCAAAATCGTGATTTTCTTGTACGACGTTTATTTGCACGTGCTGCCGACTGCGACGGAGTACAGCGTTCAATTGACTTTGTGCATAGTACAGACGAAGTACGACGTTTGCGAAGTACGGCACTCAAAATCATGATTTTCTTGTAAGACGTTTATTTGCAGTTGCTTCCGACTGCGACGAAGTACAGCGTTCAATTGACTTTGTACATAGTACAGACGAAGTACGACGTTTGCGAAGTACGGCACTCAAAATCATGATTTTCTTGTAAGACGTTTATTTGCAGTTGCTTCCGACTGCGACGAAGTACAGCGTTCAATTGACTTTGTACATAGTACAGACGAAGTACGACGTTTGCGAAGTACGGCACTCAAAATCATGATTTTCTTGTAAGACGTTTACTTGCAGTTGCTTCCGACTGCGACGAAGTACAGCGTTCAATTGACTTTGTACATAGTACAGACGAAGTACGACGTTTGCGAAGTACGGCACTCAAAATCATGATTTTCTTGTACGACGTTTATTTGCACTTGCTGTCGACTGCGACGAGGTTTAGCGTTCACTTGACTTTGTACATAGTATAGACGAAGTACGACGTTTGCGAAGTACGGCACTCAAAATCGTGATTTTCTTGTACGACGTTTATTCGCACGTGCTGCCGACTGCGACGAAATGCAGCGTTCATAGTACAAACGAAGTACGACGTTCACAAAGTGATGAAGTAAAACGTAAACAATAAATAATAATAATGCAACCCACAATACACTAATTGTGTATTAAAATTGCATAACCTACACGAAGTACGACGTTCAAGAATACTAAAGAATTTTATTTGTGTTGTATATAATGAAAAAACAGCAAATTTTTTTGCAAATTACGTATCTGTAAATAAATGTAAACATTTAGCAACTAATCAAAATTGTTTTTTTTGCCTAGATATTAAAGTAAAACATAAAAATACATTAAATTTATAAAATGCAACCCGCAGCACACTAGATGTGCATTAATATTGCATAACCTTCACGAAGTACGACGTCCAAAAATATTAATTTTTTTTTATATTGAGGTTAAAAGTGAGAAAACATAAATTAATAATAATGCAACCTGCAATACACTTAATATGTACTGATCTTGCATAACCTTCACGAAGTACTACGTTCAAATATAAATTAATATTATTGTGACCCGCAATACACTAAATTTGTATCAATATTGCATAACCTACACGAAGTACGACGTTCAAGAATATTAAAGAATTTTATTTGTGTTGTATATAATAAAAAAACAGCAAATTTTTTTGCAAATTACGTATCTGTAAATAAATGTAAACATTCAGCAACTAATCAAAAGTGTTTTTTTGCCTAGACATTAAAGTAAATCATAAGAATACATTAAATTTATAAAATGCAACCCGCAGCACAACAGATGTGCATCAATATTGCATAACTGTTACGAAGTACGACGTCCAAAAATATTAAATTTTTTTTTATATGAAGGTAAAAAGTGAGAAAACATAAATTAATAATAATGCAACCTGCAATACACTTAATGTGTACTGATGTTGCATAACCTTCACGAAGTACTACGTTCAAATATAAATTAATATTATTGCGACCCGCAATACACTAAATTTGTATCAATATTGCATAACTTACACGAAGTACGACGTTTGAAAATATTAAATGTTTTATTTGTAGTTTGCATATAATAAAAAAAAAAACAAATTTTTATGTAAATTACGTATCTATAAATAAACGTACACATTTAACAATTAAATAAACATAGTATTTTGGCCTAGATATTAAATTAAAACATAAAAATGCATAATATTTATTAAAATGCAACTTGCAATACACCAAATGTGTATTAATATTGCATAACCTTTACGAAGTACGACGTTCACGAAGTACGTCGTTTACGAAGTGCGACGTTTACGAAGTGCGACGTTCACGAAGTACGTCGTTTACGAAGTGCGACGTTCACGAAGTACGTCGTTTACGAAGTGCGACGTTCGCGAAGTACGACGTCTACACATTAGGGCACTCAAAATTATTGTTACGTTGTACGACATTCAGACGTTCCAACTGCGACTAACTACAGCATTCATTTGACTTTGCACATACGACGAACGAAGTACGACGTTTACGAAGTACGGCGCTTAAAATAATTTTGTTTTTATTAATTAATTATTTTTTTTAAAACAAACGTTTTTATAATTAAATTTTATAATGGTTTAAATATAAAATATGACTTTTTAATATTATCAATATTTAAAATATTTTCTCCCTTTTGTGTGTATGCCTTATAGTTATAGAGCTGTGCGCTTCGGTAGACGTCGCCTGTGGAGCTATGTCAGTGGAGCGGTGCGCACATCCAATACCGAGCGGCTGCCTCGATCGGTGTCGCGCTGGTATACATATGGTAGTGGTGTGTGTCGATGCGTTGAGTGAGGCGATATGAACGGTGTAACGGTTTAGTCGAAGTTTATCATAAATGACGACGACAAAACGACCGATTATGTATACGTTCTGCATTTGCTTCCAATTTATCGACGTTTATCGCACATTTCCGCTATCGAATTCGAATAGGGCTTTGCTTGCGAGATTGCTTTATTTTGTGATTTTGTGGCTCGCCCAGTTCCCCACAGCGAGATTGCGGATGCGGCAAAACGTATTCTCTTACGTTGGCGGTCCTTATGCAATCAAACTTTGTTGAACTAACAAATGTTTGTGATTTAAACAAACAAAAATAATAAATGCGTCAACTCTCTAATATCCGAGCGAGAATATTTATATAATATTCGTAACGTTTATGGATTCGAAAGAATTTCATAAATTCACGTCGCATTCAATCTTGCGAAGAGTGAAGAGAATGTTTGAACTTTTAAATCGGCAAAGGTAAAAAATAATATTATAAATATTATTATTATGCCTTTATTGACCGATATATGTGTTGTGGTGTTTAACGACTACGACGACGATGATGACGATACATTTATCTCTATATCGTACGAAGAAAAGAAGAAACAGCGTGGCGTTACTTTCTTATATGTTAGATTGTTTCGCACAAACGCGCATATTCTTCATCTTTATAAACGATGATGATGAGTATTTTATTCTCTCGTCTGTCTCAAAAAACACAAAAACACAGTTCCCTGGTTGATCCTGCCAGTAGTCATATGCTTGTCTCAAAGATTAAGCCATGCATGTCTCAGTACAAGCCAAATTAAGGTGAAACCGCGAAAGGCTCATTAAATCAGTTATGGTTCCTTAGATCGTACCCACATTTACTTGGATAACTGTGGTAATTCTAGAGCTAATACATGCAAACAGAGCTCCGACCGGAGACGGAAGGAGCGCTTTTATTAGATCAAAACCAATCGGTGGCGGTTTCGCCGTCATCGTACAACTTGGTGAATCTGAATAACTTTACGCTGATCGCACGGTCTCGCACCGGCGACGCATCTTTCAAATGTCTGCCTTATCAACTGTCGATGGTAGGTTCTGCGCCTACCATGGTTGTAACGGGTAACGGGGAATCAGGGTTCGATTCCGGAGAGGGAGCCTGAGAAACGGCTACCACATCCAAGGAAGGCAGCAGGCGCGCAAATTACCCACTCCCGGCACGGGGAGGTAGTGACGAAAAATAACGATACGGGACTCATCCGAGGCCCCGTAATCGGAATGAGTACACTCTAAACCCTTTAACGAGGATCAATTGGAGGGCAAGTCTGGTGCCAGCAGCCGCGGTAATTCCAGCTCCAATAGCGTATATTAAAGTTGTTGCGGTTAAAAAGCTCGTAGTCGAATTTGTGTCCCGCGCCGCCGGTTCATCGTTCGCGGTGTTAACTGGCGTTTCGCGGGACGTCCTGCCGGTGGGCTTAGCTCGAGAGGGCGGCCCAACTCAATCCCGCCGCGGTGCTCTTCATTGAGTGTCGAGGTGGGCCGGCACGTTTACTTTGAACAAATTAGAGTGCTTAAAGCAGGCTAAAACTTCGCCTGAATACTGTGTGCATGGAATAATGGAATAGGACCTCGGTTCTATTTTGTTGGTTTTCGGAACCCCGAGGTAATGATTAATAGGAACGGATGGGGGCATTCGTATTGCGACGTTAGAGGTGAAATTCTTGGATCGTCGCAAGACGGACAGAAGCGAAAGCATTTGCCAAAAACGCTTTCATTGATCAAGAACGAAAGTTAGAGGTTCGAAGGCGATCAGATACCGCCCTAGTTCTAACCATAAACGATGCCAGCTAGCGATCCGCCGACGTTCCTCCGATGACTCGGCGGGCAGCTTCCGGGAAACCAAAGCTTTTGGGTTCCGGGGGAAGTATGGTTGCAAAGCTGAAACTTAAAGGAATTGACGGAAGGGCACCACCAGGAGTGGAGCCTGCGGCTTAATTTGACTCAACACGGGAAACCTCACCAGGCCCGGACACCGGAAGGATTGACAGATTGAGAGCTCTTTCTTGATTCGGTGGGTGGTGGTGCATGGCCGTTCTTAGTTGGTGGAGCGATTTGTCTGGTTAATTCCGATAACGAACGAGACTCTAGCCTGCTAAATAGGCGTATTTCGACATCCCAAATGCCGGCTGGAGCCGGGTTCGCCCGGTCTCTATGTGCGGTTTTTACTGTCGGCGTACAAACAATTCTTCTTAGAGGGACAGGCGGCTTCTAGCCGCACGAGATTGAGCAATAACAGGTCTGTGATGCCCTTAGATGTTCTGGGCCGCACGCGCGCTACACTGAAGGAATCAGCGTGTCCTCCCTGACCGAGCGGTCCGGGTAACCCGCTGAACCTCCTTCGTGCTAGGGATTGGGGCTTGCAATTGTTCCCCATGAACGAGGAATTCCCAGTAAGCGCGAGTCATAAGCTCGCGTTGATTACGTCCCTGCCCTTTGTACACACCGCCCGTCGCTACTACCGATTGAATGATTTAGTGAGGTCTTCGGACCGGTGCGCGGTGGCGTTTCGACGTTGCCGATGTTGCTGGGAAGATGACCAAACTTGATCATTTAGAGGAAGTAAAAGTCGTAACAAGGTTTCCGTAGGTGAACCTGCGGAAGGATCATTAACGTGTAAATGTTGTTGTTTAGTTGTCACACATACACACACATTTTGTCTGTGCTGATCAACAAAAAACACACATACATACACTATTCGTATGATGATCAATTCTCATACAAAATTCTTTATTATGCGTCGAACGGAAAAGCAACAACGGGTCGTCTTGCATTAAGCGGATCTGTTGTTACGTTTTTCGATTTATTTTATAAATCGATTGTAAACGTGCCGTAAACGACGTTTTCAAAGAATTTTTTCGAACATTAACACGAATCAATATTGTCGAAAGATGGTTATGTGCTAACGTTTTATTATTGCTTTCGCAGTGCCGGTCTTAGCGTATTTCCATCATCGTATTCGCTTCGAAAAAAAGTACTAATACACAGTGGTGGTGTATAATTAATGTGCAAGAGATGTTGTTGTTGTTGTTGTAGTATTTGTATATGGTTGGAGTTATTTATAATAACAAACAAGAATGAATGAATGAATAATAATGGTGTCTGCCAATACGATCGTACTTTATGTACACGACTAAAACTTTATACATACAAACCATAATAATAAATAAACTCGAAACAACCAACAACAAAATTAATACGCTACTGTACATACAAATACACATTTATACATACCATCATTTTACTTAACCGATGGTGAGTGATGTTTGAAAAATAAACGCTTAGGCTTACGGTTTTGTAAGCCAGTCTTTGCGTATTTTCTTCATCGTATTCGCTTCGGAAAAAAGAAAATAAAGATGGTGTATAATTAATGTGTAAAAGAGATGTTGTAGTTGTAATTTAATTTGTAAATGGTTGGAGTTTATTAATAAATAAAAGGGGCTGTCTATTCGTCTGTACTTTATGTACAAGACTAAAACTTTATACATACAAACCATAATAATAAATAAACTCGAAACAACCAACAACAAAATTAATACGCTACTGTACATACAAATACACATTTATACATACCATCATTTTACTTAACCGATGGTGAGTGATGTTTGAAAAATAAACGCTTAGGCTTACGGTTTTGTAAGCCAGTCTTTGCGTATTTTCTTCATCGTATTCGCTTCGGAAAAAAGAAAATAAAGATGGTGTATAATTAATGTGTAAAAGAGATGTTGTAGTTGTAATTCAATTTGTAAATGGTTGGAGTTTATTAATAAATAAAAGGGGCTGTCTATTCGTCTGTACTTTATGTACAAGACTACAAAAACGTTTTATAACAATAAAAAGCTCGAAACAACCAATAACAAAATATACTACTACTATACTACTATACATACAAACGCACATTTATAAATACATAAAATCAATTTACTTTATCGATAGTGAGTGATGTTTGGAAAAAAACGCTTAGGCTTACGGTTTTCGGGTACCTGGGTTCCGCATGCGTCGAAGTAATAATTTACTTTAACGACGCGACGAACCGTAGGAATCTAAATAAAAAAGTTTATTAACTTTTTTAGATTCTGTGGGTTTTAAATGATATACGCCCGACTGACGAAGGAACGTTTTGCACTGCCTGTGCTTTTCTTTTGATTCGTTTTTATGTCGACGGACGTTCTTAGAATGCCCACCAAACGACGTATCACACAAAACACCCTACAATTGTATTGTTTGGTAAATATTGTTGTGATTAAGTTTGCAGCTGTGGCGTTTGTTTGAAGAAAACGTCTGGTTTTTCGACATATTTTCTATTTAATAAATATACATAATGCTTATCGCAAAAGGAGCAGAGTTTTATAGACAAAGTTGATAGAGAAAAAAAACCTAATAGATATATATATACGTATTTATAAAACGTTAATATCATCGGGTTATTCTTTATGTAAACTTAAACTATAACTGCATACTCTTTTCGATAAGTAGAAACAAATGCCACTTTAATTAAATAAAATATTATAAAATATAACGCCGAACGTTTCTTTCGATTGGTCCGTTTCTCACATATACATCACAATTGTAATAACCTTAAGTAGTTATTTTTGTTGTTGTGTGATGATGAAACGATTTCGATGTGGAACGGTGCGTTATGTAATAATATTTTAAATTTGTTTGAAAAGATTACCCTGAACGGTGGATCACTTGGCTCGTGGGTCGATGAAGAACGCAGCTAATTGCGCGTCAACTTGTGAACTGCAGGACACATGAACATCGACATTTCGAACGCACATTGCGGTCCTCGGATATACTGTTCCCGGACCACTCCTGGCTGAGGGTCGTGTCAATTTCAAAGACTGCTCGGTTTTTGTCTTAAACACAGCGCACAATGTTGTGTAGACAATTACGTCGGAGCGTGTTGGGTGCAAATATGACGCGTTACTATAATTGTTAATTGATTGTCGGTTGTCATAATAAAATATTATGCAACGTAGACAACAATAAAAACAATATAAAAAAATAACGCGGCATCCTAAAACGCAATAGCGGCTGACATTCTTATTAGTTTGTTGGTACAAGTTGGTTTAGACGTAGCACGTCCGATATTAAAAAGCAGCCACAACGCTTAAATTTCGAACGAAGCGATCGTCGTGTCCGAGACGTTAAAGTTGTTTATATGCATATTTTATGCACTATAATTAACAACAACAACATTCTCGCAACGACGTCAGATCGATGTTTGAAATTGTTTGGAGGCAGCCATATAAACGGAATACGTGTAATTATCGTCTGACAAAATAAAGGCAAATTTATATTTGCGACCTCAGAGCAGGTGAGACTACCCGCTGAATTTAAGCATATTATTAAGCGGAGGAAAAGAAACTAACTAGGATTTCCTTAGTAGCGGCGAGCGAACAGGAAAAAGCCCAGCACTGAATCCCGCGGCCGAAACCGGACGCCGGGAAATGTGGTGTTAGGGAGGATCCGTCATCCCGAGATTGTGCGACGCGTCCAAGTCCATCTTGAACGGGGCCACAGCCCATAGAGGGTGCCAGGCCCGTAGTGACCGTTGCCGATAACGGGAGGATCTCTCCTCAGAGTCGGGTTGCTTGAGAGTGCAGCCCTAAGTGGGTGGTA
>NW_026986674.1:0-2500 GCF_031307605.1 Tribolium castaneum | reverse complement strand
ATGAAAATTGCCTATATTCAAGAAGTACTACATTTGTTTAATATTGTATTACTGTTACGAAGTACGACGTTTAAATATTATGAATTATTTTTAGTTGTATATAAAATCATAGCTATTTTTGTAAATTAATAATGCAACCCGCAATACACCAAATGTGTATTAATATTGCCTAACTTGTACGAAGTACAACGTTCATTTAAGTGCATTAAGTATGGTGCTCTGTGTGATGAAATACGACGTTCATGTGACCATAAAGTAACAAACGAAGTACGGCGCTCACAAATGCAGCACTCAAAATTATTGTTTCATTGCACGACGTTTGCTTTGTTTCTGACTGCGACGAAATGCAGCGTTCATTTGACTTTGTACATAGTACAGACGAAGTACGACGTTGCGAAGTACGGCACTCAAAATCGTGATTTTCATGTACGACGTTATTTGCACGTCCTGCGACTGCGACGGAGTACAGCGTTCAATTGACTTTGTACATAGTACAGACGAAGTACGACGTTTGCGAAGTACGGCACTCAAAATCGTGATTTTCTTGTACGACGTTTATTTGCACGTGCTGTCGACTGCGACGAAGTTAAGCGTTCATTTGACTTTGTACATAGTACAGACGAAGTACGACGTTTTCGAAGTACGGCACTCAAAATCGTGATTTTCTTGTACGACGTTTATTTGCACGTGCTGCCGACTGCGACGGAGTACAGCGTTCAATTGACTTTGTGCATAGTACAGACGAAGTTACGACGTTTGCGAAGTACGGCACTCAAAATCATGATTTTCTTGTAAGACGTTTATTTGCAGTTGCTTCCGACTGCGACGAAGTACAGCGTTCAATTGACTTTGTACATAGTACAGACGAAGTACGACGTTTGCGAAGTACGGCACTCAAAATCATGATTTTCTTGTAAGACGTTTATTTGCAGTTGCTTCCGACTGCGACGAAGTACAGCGTTCAATTGACTTTGTACATAGTACAGACGAAGTACGACGTTTGCGAAGTACGGCACTCAAAATCATGATTTTCTTGTAAGACGTTTACTTGCAGTTGCTTCCGACTGCGACGAAGTACAGCGTTCAATTGACTTTGTACATAGTACAGACGAAGTACGACGTTTGCGAAGTACGGCACTCAAAATCGTGATTTTCATGTACGACGTTTATTTGCACGTCCTGCCGACTGCGACGGAGTACAGCGTTCAATTGACTTTGTACATAGTACAGACGAAGTACGACGTTTGCGAAGTACGGCACTCAAAATCGTGATTTTCTTGTACGACGTTTATTTGCACGTGCTGTCGACTGCGACGAAGTTAAGCGTTCATTTGACTTTGTACATAGTACAGACGAAGTACGTCGTTTTCGAAGTACGGCACTCAAAATCGTGATTTTCTTGTACGACGTTTATTTGCACGTGCTGCCGACTGCGACGGAGTACAGCGTTCAATTGACTTTGTGCATAGTACAGACGAAGTACGACGTTTGCGAAGTACGGCACTCAAAATCATGATTTTCTTGTAAGACGTTTATTGCAGTTGCTTCCGACTGCGACGAGTACAGCGTTCAATTGACTTTGTACATAGTACAGACGAAGTACGACGTTTGCGAAGTACGGCACTCAAAATCATGATTTTCTTGTAAGACGTTTATTTGCAGTTGCTTCCGACTGCGACGAAGTACAGCGTTCAATTGACTTTGTACATAGTACAGACGAAGTACGACGTTTGCGAAGTACGGCACTCAAAATCATGATTTTCTTGTAAGACGTTTACTTGCAGTTGCTTCCGACTGCGACGAAGTACAGCGTTCAATTGACTTTGTACATAGTACAGACGAAGTACGACGTTGCGAAGTACGGCACTCAAAATCATGATTTTCTTGTACGACGTTTATTTGCACTTGCTGTCGACTGCGACGAGGTTTAGCGTTCACTTGACTTTGTACATAGTATAGACGAAGTACGACGTTTGCGAAGTACGGCACTCAAAATCGTGATTTTCTTGTACGACGTTTATTCGCACGTGCTGCCGACTGCGACGAAATGCAGCGTTCATAGTACAAACGAAGTACGACGTTCACAAAGTGATGAAGTAAAACGTAAACAATAAATAATAATAATGCAACCCACAATACACTAATTGTGTATTAAAATTGCATAACCTACACGAAGTACGACGTTCAAGAATACTAAAGAATTTTATTTGTGTTGTATATAATGAAAAAACAGCAAATTTTTTTGCAAATTACGTATCTGTAATAAATGTAAACATTTAGCAACTAATCAAAATTGTTTTTTTTTGCCTAGATATTAAAGTAAAACATAAAAATACATTAAATTTATAAAATGCAACCCGCAGCACACTAGATGTGCATTAATATTGCATAACCTTCACGAAGTACGACGTCCAAAAATATTAATTTTTTTTTATATTGAGGTTAAAAGTGAGAAAACATAAATTAATAATAATGCAACCTGCAATACACTTAATATGTA
>NW_026986673.1:22500-180449 GCF_031307605.1 Tribolium castaneum | reverse complement strand
TAACAAAAACGCTGTATTCTAGCACAAAATACTAATTACATTATAGTTTCGACGAGAATAGCTTATTTGGAATGATTCTATGCTTCCAAACGAGTAAATTTTTAATAAACAGATGCCAAACATCATGTTTTGTCCTATAAAGACATTTTATATTGCAGTTTGTATTAAAACAAAATATTTTCGTTGATTCTTTGTTAGAAGCAGCAAACCTAACATTAAAGAATCTGAAAACTTTGTATTCGGACACAAACCACCGAATTTTGTTTCAGTTTAGACAAAAACGGTTGATTTTCGACAATATTTTGCTTTGAACAAGAAAGCTTATATCAAACTGACTAAAAACGTCTTATTTTAGCACAAAACAAAAGATTTGCGTTATAGTCTTAAAGCTGATTCATGCCACAGTTTGGATAAAAACCAATTATTTTTGTTAATTCATTGTTACAAACAAGAAACCTTACATCAAAGAAACTGAAAACCCCTTATTTAGGCACAGAAATTCGAATTATGTTTCAGTCTGGACAAAAACTGCTTATTTTAGACGATCCTTTGTTTTGAACACGAAAACTTACATTAAAAAGATTAAAAACGTCTTATTCTGGCTGAAAACTGCAAATTATATATTACTCAAGATAAAAGCAATTTATCCTGATTACTCCTTTACTTAGAATAGAGTAAACTTGTATAAAACTTAATGAAAACTTTAAATTTCGTCTCAAAGAAATAATTTACGTTATAGTTTTGACCAGCACTGTTTATTTCAAACGAAATTATGATTCGAAACTAATGAACTTTTATGGGGCAGATGCAAAACCACATATTACCATATAAAGCGTTGTTTTAAAGCAAAGTATTACCTTTTGCAACAAGAAATTTCACGTCAAAGAAACTGAAAACTTCGTATCCATACATAAATATCTAATTACGTATCAGTTTAGGCAAATACAGCTTATTTTAAACGATTCCTTGCTATAAACAAGAAAAATTTTATCAAGCATATTGAAAACGTCTTATTCTCGAAAATAAGAGCAAATTATGTATCAGTTTTAACAAAAGCGGATTACTCTGTTTGATTCTATGCTTAGAGTAGAGTAAACTACTATAAAACGTAATGAAAACTCTATATTCAAGCTCAAAAGAACAAATTACGTTATAGTTTTGACAAAAAAAATATTTCGGACGATTACATACTTCGAAGTAAGCAAACTTTAATTGAACATGTGCAAAAGCTAATACTTTGCTTTAAAATAATGATTTATGTGGTAATATGGTATTTTGCATCTGTCCTATAAAAGTTTACCCGTTTCGCTCCATTGAATCATTAGAAATAAATTATTTTGACACAACAACAACACAAATAATTTTTTTTGTTTAAACTGTAACATAAGTCGCTTTTATAAAACGAACTAAGACGTTTGGCATCTGTTTAGTGAAAGTTTTCTCGTTTGGGGGCATAAAATCGTTTGAAATTAACAGTTCTGGTCAAAAATATTACGTAAATTATTTCTTTGTATCACTTTAAAGATTTGCTTTATAGTCTTGACGAGAACTGTTAATTTCAAACGATTCTAGGCTTTGAAACCAGTATACTTTCACTGAACAGAGGCAAAACGTCTGATTTCGCCTTTAAAAAACGATTTATGTCACAGTTTGGATTAAAACCAATGATTTTCGTTTATTCATTGTTACAAACAAGAAACCTTACATCAAAGAAACTGAAAACCTCTTATTCAGGCCCAGAAAATCAAATTACGTTTCAGTCTGGACACAAATTGCTTATTTTAGACGATTCTTTCTTTTGAACACGAAAACTTACATTAAAAAGATTAAAAACGTCTTATTCTGGCTCAAAACTGCAAATTATGTATTACTTTGGATAAAAGCAGTTTATCCTGATTACTCCTTTGCTTAGAATAGAGCAAACTTGTATAAAACTTAATGAAAACTTTAAATTTCGTCTCAAAGAAACAATTTACGTTATAGTTTTGACCAGAACTGTTAATTTCAAACGATTTTATGCCCCCAAACGAGAAAACTTTCACTAAACAGATGCCAAACGTCTTAGTTCGTTTTATAAAAACGACATGTGACAGTTTAAACAAAAAAATTATTTTCGTTGTTGTGTCAAAATAATTTATTTCGAATGATTCAATGGAGCGAAACGAGTAAACTTTTATAGGACAGATGCAAAATACCATATTACCACATACATCGTTATTTTAAAGCAAAGTATTAGCATTTGCACTTGTTCAATTGAAGTTTGCTTACTTCGAAATATGTAGTCGTCCGAAATAATTTTTTTTTGTCAAAACTATAACGTAATTTGTTCTTTTGAGCTTGAATATAGAGTTTTCATTACGTTTTATAGTAGTTTACTCTACTCTAAGCATAGAATCAAACAGAGTAATCCGCTTTTGTTAAAACTGATACATAATTTGCTCTTATTTTCGAGAATAAGACATTTTCAATATGTTTGATAAAATTTTTCTTGTTTATAGCAAGGAATCGTTTAAAATAAGCTGTATTTGCCTGAACTGATACGTAATTCGATATTTGTGCATGGATACGATGTTTTTAGTTTCTTTGACGTGAAATTTCTTGTTGCAAAAGGTAATACTTTGCTTTAAAACAACGCTTTATATGGTAATATGTGGTTTTGCATCTGCCCCATAAAAGTTCATTAGTTTCGAATCATAATTTCGTTTGAAATAAACAGTGCTGGTCAAAACTATAACGTAAATTATTTCTTTGGGACGAAATTTAAAGTTTTCATTAAGTTTTATACAAGTTTACTCTATTCTAAGTAAAGGAGTAATCAGGATAAATTGCTTTTATCTAGAGTAATATATAATTTGCAGTTTTCAGCCAGAATAAGACGTTTTTAATCTTTTTAATGTAAGTTTTCGTGTTCAAAACAAAGGATCGTCTAAAATAAGCAGTTTTTGTCCAGACTGAAACGTAATTCGAATTTCTGTGCCTAAATAAGGGGTTTTCAGTTTCTTTGATGTAAGGTTGTTTGTAACAATGAATTAACAAAAATAATTGGTTTTTATCCAAACTGTGGCATGAATCAGCTTTAAGACTATAACGCAAATCTTTTGTTTTGTGCTAAAATAAGACGTTTTTAGTCAGTTTGATATAAGCTTTCTTGTTCAAAGCAAAATATTGTCGAAAATCAACCGTTTCTCTAAACTGAAACAAAATTCGGTGGTTTGTGTCCGAATACAAAGTTTTCAGATTCTTTAATGTTAGGTTTGCTGCTTCTAACAAAGAATCAACGAAAATATTTTGTTTTAATACAAACTGCAATATAAAATGTCTTTATAGGACAAAACATGATGTTTGGCATCTGTTTATTAAAAATTTACTCGTTTGGAAGCATAGAATCATTCCAAATAAGCTATTCTCGTCGAAACTATAATGTAATTAGTATTTTGTGCTAGAATACAGCGTTTTTGTTAGATTTATTAACAATTTTGTCTATTTTAAGCAATGAAACGAATAGGATTAGCTGCCTTTATTCAAAGTGATACATAAATTGCTCTTTTATGCCAGATTAATACGTTTTTAGTCTGTTCGATGTAAGTTTTCTTGTTCAAAGCAAAAGATCGTCTAAAGTAAGCCGTTTTTGTTTGAACTGATGAACAATTCAGACTGAGAGTCAACAAAAATAATTTGTTTTAATCCAAACTGATAATTTTTGACCCTATAAGAGTCCTATAAGAGTCCGAGATACGCCGTTCTCGTCAAGTCTATAACGTAATTCGTTTTTTTTGTGTCAGAATACGACGTTTTCTGTCTGTTTAATATAAGTTTTTAATAATAATAATAATAATAACAATAATAATAATAATAATAATAATAATAATAATAATAATAATAATAATAATAATAATAATAATAATAATAATAATAAAAATAATAATAGAAATAAAAGTAAGCTTAGTTTTCTAAGCAAAAATGAAGCTTATTTTGTGTGTTATATGAGCGCTTTCTCATTTCTATGCAAGAAATCATCTGTGATCTGTATTTTTAGGCAAGAAATTGTCTAAAATTAATAACTCATTTTAAAACTGGTATAAAAACATTTACTATACAAAAGTTAATAATAATAATAATAATAATAATAATAATAATAATAATAATAGTAATAATAATAATAATAATAGTAATAATAATAATAATAATACTAATAATAATAATAATAATAGTAATAAAAGAAATAATAATAATAATAATAATAATAATAATGATAATAATACTTATAATAATGAATTTCTTTCTAAATTAAAGCTTAGTTTTTCTAAGCAAAAATGATGCTTATTTTGTGTGTTATATGAGCGTTTTCTCATTTCTATGCAAGAGATCATCTGTGATCTGTGTTTTTAGGCAAGAAATTGAATAAAATTAATAACTCATTTTAAAACTGGTATAAAAACATTTACTATACAAAAGTTAATAATAATAATAATAATAATAATAATAATAGTAATAAAAAAAACAATAATAATAATAATAATAATAATAATAATAATAATAATAATAATGATAATAATACTTATAATAATAAATTTCTTTCTAAATTAAAGCTTAGTTTTTCTAAGCAAAAATGATGCTTATTTTGTGTTATCTGAGCGTTTTCTCATTTCTATGCAAGAGATCATCTGTGATCTGTGTTTTTAGGCAAGAAATTGTCTAAAATTAATAACTCATTTTAAAACTGGTATAAAAACATTTACTATACAAAAGTTATAATCGGTCTTTAATAATAATAATATTAATAATAATAATAATAATAATAATAATAATAATAATAATAATAATAATAATAATAATAATAATAATAATAATAGTAATAATAATAATAAAAATAATAGTAATAATAATAATAATAATAAAAATAAAAATAATAGTAGTAGTAAAAGTAAGCTTAGTTTTCTAAGCCAAAATGAAGCTTATTTTGTGTTATATGAGCGTTTTCTCATTTCTATGCAAAAGATCATGTGTGATCTGTGTTTTAAGTTGTGTCAGAATACGACGTTTTCTGTCTGTTTAATATAAGTTTTTAATAATAATAATAATAATAATAATAATAATAATAATAATAATAATAATAATAATAATAATAATAATAATAATAATAATAATAATAATAATAATAATAATAATAATAATAATAATAATAATAATAATAATAATAACAATAATAATAATAATAATAATAATAATAGTAATAGTAACAAAAGTAATAATAATAATAATACTTTTAAAAAGGAAAAATGGAGCTTATTTTGTGTGTTACATGAGCGTTTTCCCATTTTTATGCAAAAGATCATGTGTGATCTGTGTTTTTAGGCAATCTAAGCCATTTTATAGTTTTTAATATTTAACAAAAATTTGCTTTAAAATAAAATGTTTGAAAAACCGAAATTAAACTAAATTAATTGTGTCTAACACTTTAGTAGAGGAAAAAGGAGGAGACATAAAAGTCACTAAAGTCTTAAAGTTGTCTTTAGTCGTCATATTAGAAACAATAACATTTATAATAACAATACTAGTAGTACTAAATTTGCTTATATGCAAGAGCTTAATTAAGGTAACAGTTTTTTTGTTTTTTGCCTATATCTCGAAAACAGTTACTCCTATCAATTTTTACTTTTTCACCAAAATTAAAGGTGATAAAATTTCCTACAAAATAGTTATTTGCATTTTTCATGTAGAACTAACCATAAGCGAGATATAAGTTTGAAAATAATTATTAATTAAAAAAAAGTGTTTTAACAGAAAATGTCTTGTGATTTAAAATACACTTAATTTGTTGGGTCCAATACTTTATTAGAAGAAAAAGGAGGTGACATAAAAGTCACTGAAGTCTTCAGAGTCGTTTTTAAATGCTGCATTTTTGACTTCGTCTCAAACATTGAAAACTGAATTACATTTTTGTTCAGTAACAGTTACAGTTTTCTTATTGGTTTTTTGCTTATATCTCGAAAACAGTTACTCCTATCAAATTTTATCTTTCTTTCAAAATTAAAGCTGATAAAATTTCCAACAAAATAGTTATTTACATTTTTCTTGTAGGACCAAGCATAAACGAGTTATAGAGTTGGATATAAATAATCTTTAACAAAAATTTGCTTTAAAATAAAATGCTTGAAAAACCGGAATTAAACTAAATTAATTGTGTCTAACACTTTAGTAGAGGAAAAAGGAGAAGACATAAAAGTCACTAAATGTTTCAGAGTCGTCTTTAGTCGTCATATTAATAACAATAACATTAATAATAATAATACTAATAGTACTAAATTTGCTTATATGCAAACGCTTAATTAACGTAACATTTTTTTGGTTTCTTGCTTATATCTCGAAAACAGTTACTCCTATCAATTTTTATCTTTTTTTCAAAATTAAAGCTAATAAAATTTCCTACAAAATAGTTATTTGCATTTTTTTGTAGGACCAACCATAAGCGAGTTATAGAGTTGGATATAAATAATATTTAACAAAAATTTGCTTTAAAATAAAATGTTTGAAAAACCGAAATTAAACTAAATTAATTGAGTCTAACACTTTAGTAGAGGAAAAAGAAAAAGACATAAAAGTCATTAAAGGTTTCAGAGTTGTCTTTAGTTGTCATATTAATAACAATAACATTAATAATAATAATACTAATAGTACTAAATTTGCTTATATGCAAACGCTTAATTAAGGTAACAGTGTTTTGGTTTCTTGCTTATGTCTCGAAAACAGTTACTCCTATCAATTTTTATCTTTTTACTAAAATTCAAGCTGATAAAATTTCCTACAAAATAGTTATTTGCATTTTTCATGTAGGACTAACCATAAGCGAGATATATGATTGAAAATAATTAATATTTAAAAAAAAAGTGCTTTAACAGAAAATGTCTTGTGATTTAAAATACACTTAATTTATTGGGTCCAATACTTTATTAGAAGAAAAAGGAAGTGACATAAAAGTCACTGAAGTCTTCAGAGTCGTTTTTAAATGCTGCAGTTTCGTCTTCCTCTCAAACATTGAAAACTGAATTACATTTTTGTTCAGTAACAGTCACAGTTTTCTTATTGGTTTTTTGCTTATATCTCGAAAACAGTTACTCCTATCAATTTTTATCTTTCTGTCAAAATTAAAGCTGATAAAATTTCCTACAAAATAGTTATTTGCATTTTTCTTGTAGGACCAACCATAAGCGAGTTATAGAGTTGGTTATAAATAATATTTAACAAAAATTTGCTTTAAAATAAAATGTTTGAAAAACTGAAATTAAACTAATTTAATTGTGTCTAACACTTTAGTAGAGGAAAAAGAAGAAGACATAAAAGTCACTAAAGGTTTCAAAGTTGTCTTTAATCGTCATATTAATAACAATAACATTAATGATAATAATACTAATAGTACTAAATTTGCTTATATGCAAACGCTTAATTAAGGTAACAGTGTTTTGGTTTCTTGCTCATATCTCGAAAACAGTTACTCCTATCAATTTTTATCTTTTTACTGAAATTCAAGCTGATAAAATTTCCTACAAAATAGTTAATTGCATTTTTAATGTAGGACTAACCATAAGCGAGATATAAGATTGAAAATAATTAATATTTAAAAAAGAAGTGCTTTAACAGAAAATGTCTTGTGATTTAAAATACACTTAATTTATTAGGTTCAATACTTTATTAAAAAAAAAAAGGGAGTGACATATAAGTCACTGAAGTCTTCAGAGTCGATTTTAAATGCTGCATTTTCGTCTTCGTCTCAAACATTGAAAACTGAATTACATTTTTGTTCTGAAACGGTAACAGTTTTTACTTTGGTTTTTTGCTTATATCTCGAAAACAGTTACTCCTATCAATTTTTATCTTTCTTTCAAAATTAAAGCTGATAACATTTCCTACAAAATAGTTATTTGCATTTTTCTTGTAGGACCAACCATAAGCGAGTTATAAAGTTGGATATAAATAATATTTAACAAAAACTTGCTTAAAAATAAAATGTTTGAAATACTGAAATTAAACTAAATTAATTGTGTCTAACACTTTAGTAGAGAAAAAAGAAAAAGACATAAAAGTCACCAAAGTCTTCAGAATCGTTTTTAGTCGTCATATTAATAACAATAACATTAATAATAATAATACTAATAGTACTAAATCTGCTTATATGCAAGCGCTTTATTAAGGTAACAGTTTTTTGGTTTCTTGCTTATATCTCGAAAACAGTTACTCCTATGAATTTTTGTCTTTCTTTCAAAATTAAAGCTGATAAAATATTCTACAAAATAGTTATTTGCATTTTTCTTGTAGGACCAACCATAAGCGAGTTATAGAGTTGGATATAAATAATATTTAACAAAAATTTGCTTTAAAATAAAATGTTTGAAAAACTGAAATTAAACTAATTTAACTGTGTCTAACACTTTAGTAGAGAAAAAAGAAAAAGACATAAAAGTCACTAAAGGTTTCAGAGTTGTCTTTAGTTGTCATATTAATAACAATAACATTAATAATAATAATACGAATAGTACTAAATTTGCTTATATGCAAACGCTTAATTAAGGTAACAGTGTTTTGGTTTCTTGCTTATATCTCGAAAACAGTTACTCCTATCAATTTTTATTTTTTTACTAAAATTCAAGCTGATAAAATTTCCTACAAAATAGTTATTTGCATTTTTCATGTTGGACTAACCATAAGCGAGATATATGATTGAAAATAATTAATATTTAAAAAAAAAGTGCTATAACAGAAAATGTCTTGTGATTTAAAATACACTTAATTTATTGGGTCCAATACTTTATTAGAAGAAAAAGTAAGTGACATAAAAGTCACTGAAGTCTTCAGAGTCGTTTTTAAATGCTGCAGTTTCGTCTTCGTCTCAAACATTGAAAACCGACTCTCAAGACTTTGGTGACATTTATGTCTTCTCCTTTTTCCTCTACTAAAGTGTTAGTCTATTATTATTATTATTATTATTATTATTATTATTATTGTTATTATTATTATTATTATTAGTTTTATTATTATTATTATTATTATTATTAACTTTTGTATAGTAAATGTTTTTATACCAGTTTTAAAATGAGTTATTAATTTTAGCCAATTTCTTGCCTTAAAACTATCAAATGGCTTAGACTGCCTAAAAACACAGATCACACATGATCTTTTGCATAGAAATGAGAAAAGCTCATATAACACAAAATAAGCTTCATTTTTGCTTAGAAAACTAAGCTTACTTTTATTACTACTATTATTATTATTTTTATTATTATTATTATTATTACTATTATTTTTATTATTATTATTTATTATTATTATTATTATTATTATTATCATTATTATTATTATTATTATTATTATTATTATTATTATTATTATTAATATTATTATTATTATTATTATTAAAAACCGATTATAACTTTTGTATAGTAAATGTTTTTATACCAGTTTTAAAATGAGTTATTAATTTTAGACAATTTTTTGCCTAAAAAAACAGATCACAGATGATCTCTTGCATAGAAATGAGAAAACGCTCAGATAACACAAAATAAGCATCATTTTTGCTTAGAAAAACTAAGCTTTAATTTAGAACGAAATTCATTATTATAAGTATTATTATCATTATTATTATTATTATTATTATTATTATTATTATTATTATTATTATTATTATTATTATTATTCCTTTTATTACTATTATTATTATTATTATTATTATTATTAACTTTTGTATAGTAAATGTTTTTATACCAGTTTTAAAATGAGTTATTAATTTTATTCAATTTCTTGCCTAAAAACACATATCACAGATGATCTCTTGCATAGAAATGAGAAAACGCTCATATAACACACAAAATAAGCTTCATTTTGGCTTAGAAAACTAAGCTTACTTTTATTACTATTATTATTATTATTATTATTATTATTATTATTATTATTACTATTATTATTATTATTATTATTATTATTATTATTATTATTATTATTATTATTATTAACTTTTGTATAGTAAATGTTTTTATACCAGTTTTAAAATGAGTTTTTAATTTTAGACAATTTCTTGCCTAAAAACACAGATCACAGATGATCTCTTGCATAGAAATGAGAAAACGCTCAGATAACACAAAATAAGCATCATTTTAGCTTAGAAAAACTAAGCTTTAATTTAGAAAGAAATTCATTATTATAAGTATTATTATCATTATTATTATTATTATTATTATTATTATTATTATTATTATTATTATTATTATTATTATTTCTTTTATTACTATTATTATTATTATTATTATTATTATTATTATTAACTTTTGTATAGTAAATGTTTTTATACCAGTTTTAAAATGAGTTATTAATTTTATTCAATTTCTTGCCTAAAAACACAGATCACAGATGATCTCTTGCATTGAAATGAGAAAACGCTCATATAACACACAAAATAAGCTTCATTTTTGCTTAGAAAACTAAGCTTACTTTTATTACTATTATTATTATTTTTATTATTATTATTATTATTGTTAATATTATTATTATTATTACTATTATTATTATTATTATTATTATTATTAACTTTTGTATAGTAAATGATTTTATACCAGTTTTAAAATGAGTTTTTAATTTTAGACAATTTCTTGCCTAAAAACACAGATCACAGATGATCTCTTGCATAGAAATGAGAAAACGCTCATATAACACACAAAATAAGCTTCATTTTTGCTTAGAAAACTAAGCTTACTTTTATTACTATTATTATTATTTTTATTATTATTATTATTATTATTATTACTATTATTATTATTATTATTACTATTATTATTATTATTATTATTATTATTGTTATTATTATTAACTTTTGTATAGTAAATGTTTTTATACCAGTTTTAAAATGAGTTATTAATTTTAGACAATTTCTTGCCTAAAAATACAGATCACAGATGATTTCTTGCATAGAAATGAGAAAACGCTCATATAACACACAAAATAAGCTTCATTTTTGCTTAGAAAACTAAGCTTACTTTTATTACTATTATTATTTTTATTATTATTATTATTTTTATTATTATTATTATTATTATTATTATTATTATTATTGTTATTATTATTATTATTATTATTATTATTTATTATTATTATTATTATTATTATTATTATTATTATTGTTATTATTATTATTATTATTAAAAAATTATATAAAAAAGACAGATAACGTCGTATTCTGACACAAAAAAACGAATTACGTTATAGACTTGACGAGAACGGCGTATCTCGGACTCTTATAGGACTCTTATAGGGTCAAAAAGTATCAGTTTGGATTAAAACAAATTATTTTTGTTGACTCTCAGTCTGAATTGTTCATCAGTTCAAACAAAAACGGCTTATTTTAGACGATCTTTTGCTTTGAACATGAAAACATACATCGAACAGACTAAAAACGTATTAATCTGGCATAAAAGAGCAATTTATGTATCACTTTGAATAAAGGCAGCTAATCCTATTCGTTTCATTGCTTAAAATAGACAAAATTGTTAATAAATCAAACAAAAACGCTGTATTCTAACACAAAATACTAATTACATTATAGTTTCGACGAGAATAGCTTATTTGGAATGATTCTATGCTGCCAAACGAGTAAATTTTTATTAAACAGACGCCAAACATCATGTTTTGTCCTATAAAGACATTTTATGTTGCAGTTTGTATTAAAACAAAATATTTTCGTTGATTCTTTGTTAGAAGCAGCAAACCTAACATTAAAGAATCTGAAAACTTTGTATTCGGACACAAACCACCGAATTTTGTATCAGTTTAGACAAAAACGGTTGATTTTCGACAATATTTTGCTTTGAACAAGAAAACTTATATCAAACTGACTAAAAACGTTTTATTTTAGCACAAAACAAAAGATTTGCGTTATAGTCTTAACGAGAGCTGTTAATTTCAAACGGTTCTATGCTTTGAAACGAGTAAACTTTCACTGTACAGAGAAAAAACATCTTATTTCGCCTTTTAAACGTCTTATTCTGGCTGAAAACTGCAAATTATATATTACTCTAGATAAAAGCAATTTATCCTGATTACTCCTTTACTTAGAATAGAGTAAACTTGTATAAAACTTAATGAAAACTTTAAATTTCGTCTCAAAGAAATAATTTACGTTATAGTTTTGACCAGTACTGTTTATTTCAAACGATTTTATGATTCGAAACTAATGAACTTTTATGGGGCAGATGCAAAACCACATATTACCATATAAAGCGTTGTTTTAAAGCAAATTATTACCTTTTGCAACAAGAAATTTCACGTCAAAGAAACTGAAAACATCGTATCCATGCACAAATATCGAATTACGTATCAGTTTAGACAAATACAGCTTATTTTAAACGATTCCTTGCTATAAACAAGAAAAATTTCATCAAACATATTGAAAATGTCTTATTCTCGAAAATAAGAGCAAATTATGTATCAGTTTTAACAAAAGCGGATTACTCTGTTTGATTCTATGCTTAGAGTAGGTTAAACTACTATAAAACGTAATGAAAACTCTATATTCAAGCTCAAAAGAACAAATTACGTTATAGTTTTGACAAAAAAAAATTATTTCGGACGACTACATACTTTGAAGTAAGCAAACTTTAATTGAACAAGTGCAAAAGCTAATACTTTGCTTTAAAATAACGATTTATGTGGTAATATGGTATTTTGCATCTGTCCTATAAAAGTTTACTCGTTTCGCTCCATTGAATCATTCGAAATAAATTATTTTGACACAACAACGAAAATAATTTTTTTGTTCAAACTGTAACATGTTTTTATAAAACGAACTAAGACGTTTGGCATCTGTTTAGTGAAAGTTTTCTCGTTTGAGGGCATAAAATCGTTTGAAATTAACAGTTCTGGTCAAAACTATAATGTAAATTATTTCTTTGAGACGAAATTTAAAGTTTTCATTAAGTTTTATACAAGTTTGCTCTATTCTAAGCAAAGGAGTAATCAGGATAAACTACTTTTATCCAAAGTAATACACAATTTGCAGTTTTGAGCCAGAATAAGACGTTTTTAATCTTTTTAATGTAAGTTTTCGTGTTCAAAAGAAAGAATCGTCTAAAATAAGCAATTGTGTCCAGACTGAAACGTAATTTGATTTTCTGGGCCTGAATAAGAGGTTTTCAGTTTCTTTGATGTAAGGTTTCTTGTTTGTAACAATGAATAAACGAAAATCATTGGTTTTAATCCAAACTGTGACATAAATCGTTTTTTAAAGGCGAAATCAGACGTTTTGCCTCTGTTCAGTGAAAGTATACTGGTTTTAAAGCATAGAATCGTTTGAAATTAACAGTTCTCGGCAAGACTATAACGCAAATCTTTAAAGTGATACAAAGAAATAATTTACGTTATAGTTTTGACCAGAACTCTTAATTTCAAACGATTTTATGCCCCCAAACGAGAAAACTTTCACGAAACAGATGCCAAACGTCTTAGTTCGTTTTATAAAAACGACTTATGTTACAGTTTAAACAAAAACAAATTATTTTCGTTGTTGTTGTGTCAAGATAATTTATTTCGAATGATTCAATGGAGCGAAACGAGTAAACTTTTATAGGACAGATGCAAAATACCATATTACCACTTAAATCGTTATTTTAAAGCAAAGTATTAGCTTTTTCATTTGTTCAATTAAAGTTTGCTTACTTCGAAGTATGTAATCGTTCGAAATATTTTTTTTTAGTCAAAACTATAACGTAATTTGTTCTTTTGAGCTTGAATATAGGGTTTTCATTACGTTTTATAGTAGTTTACTCTACTCTAAGCATAGAATCAAACAGAGTAATCCGCTTTTGTTAAAACTGATACATAATTTGCTCCTATTTTCGAGAATAAGACGTTTTCAATATGCTTGATAAAATTTTTCTTGTTTATAGCAAGGAATCGTTTAAAATATGCTGTATTTGCCTAAACTGATACGTAATTCGATATTTATGTATGGATACGAAGTTTTCAGTTTCTTTGACGTGAAATTTCTTGTTGCAAAAGGTAATAATTTGCTTTAAAACAACGCTTTATATGGTAATATGTGGTTTTGCATCTGCCCCATAAAAGTTCATTAGTTTCAAATCATAAAATCGTTTGAAATAAACAGTGCTGGTCAAAACTATAACGTAAATTATTTCTTTGAGACGAAATTTAAAGTTTTCATTAAGTTTTATACAAGTTTACTCTATTCTAAGTAAAGGAGTAATCAGGATAAATTGCTTTTATCTAGAGTAATATATAATTTGCAGTTTTCAGCCAGAATAAGACGTTTTTAATCTTTTTAATGTAAGTTTTTGTATTCAAAACAAAGGATCGTCTAAAGTAAGCAGTTTTTGTCCAGACTGAAACGTAATTCGAATTTCTGTGCCTGAATAAGGGGTTTTCAGTTACTTTGATGTAAGGTTTCATGTTTGTAACAATGAATTAACGAAAATAATTGGTTTTTATCCAAACTGTGGCATGAATCGTTTTTAAAAGGCGAAATAAGATGTTTTTCCTCTGTACAGTGAAAGTTTACTCGTTTCAAAGCATAGAACCGTTTGAAATTAACAGCTCTCGTTAAGACTATAACGCAAATCTTTTGTTTTGTGTTAAAATAAGACGTTTTTAGTCAGTTTGATATGTTTTCTTGTTCAAAGCAAAATATTGTCGAAAATCAACCGTTTTTGTCTAAACTGATACAAAATTCGGTGGTTTGTGTCCGAATACAAAGTTTTCAGATTCTTTAATGTTAGGTTTGCTGCTTCTAACAAAGAATCAACGAAAATATTTCGTTTTAATACAAACTGCAATATAAAATGTCTTTATAGGACAAAACATGATGTTTGGCATCTGTTTAATAAAAATTTACTCGTTTGGAAGCATGAATCATTCCAAATAAGCTATTCTCGTCGAAACTATAATGTAATTAGTATTTTGTGCTAGAATACAGCGTTTTAATAATAATAATAATAATAATAATAATAATAACAATAATAAAAATAATAATAATAATAATAATAATAATAATAATAATAATAATAATAATAATAATAATAGTAATAATAATAATAATAATAATAATAATAATAATAATAATAATAGTAATAATAATAATAATAAAAATAATAATAATAGTAATAAAAGTAAGCTTAGTTTTCTAAGCAAAAATGAAGCTTATTTTGTGTGTTATATGAGCGTGTTCTCATTTCTATGCAAGAGATCATCTGTGATCTGTGTTTTTAGGCAAGAAATTGAATAAAATTAATAACTCATTTTAAAACTGGTATAAAAACATTTACTATACAAAAGTTAATAATAATAATAATAATAATAATAATAATAATAATAATAATAATAATAATAATAATAATAATAATAATAATAATAATAATGATAATAATACTTATATTAATGAATTTCTTTCTAAATTAAAGCTTAGTTTTTCTAAGCCAAAATGATGCTTATTTTGTGTTATCTGAGCGTTTTCTCATTTCTATGCAAGAGATCATCTGTGATCTGTGTTTTTAGGCAAGAAATTGTCTAAAATTAATAACTCATTTTAAAACTGGTATAAAAACATTTACTATACAAAGTTATAATCGGTTTTTAATAATAATAATATTAATAATAATAATAATAAAAATAATAATAATAGTAATAATAATAATAAAAATAATAGTAATAATAATAATAATAATAAAAATAATAATAATAGTAGTAATAAAAGTAAGCTTAGTTTTCTAAGCAAAAAAGAAGCTTATTTTGTGTTATATGAGCTTTTCTCATTTCTATGCAAAAGATCATGTGTGATCTGTGTTTTTAGGCAATCTAAGCCATTTGATAGTTTTTAGGCAAGAAATTGGCTAAAATTAATAACTCATTTTAAAACTGGTATAAAAACATTTACTATACAAAAGTTAATAATAATAATAATAATAATAATAATAATAATAATAAGAATAATAATAATAATAATAATAATAATAATAATAACAATAATAATAATAATAATAGTAATAGTAACAAAAGTAATAATAATAATAATACTTTTAATAAGGAAAAATGGAGCTTATTTTCTGTGTTACATGAGCGTTTTCTCATTTCTATGCAAAAGATCATGTGTGATCTGTGTTTTTAGGCAATCTAAGCCATTTTATAGTTTTTAATATTTAACAAAAATTTGCTTTAAAATAAAATGTTTGAAAAACTGAAATTAAACTAAATTAATTGTGTCTAACACTTTAGTAGAGGAAAAAGGAGGAGACATAAAAGTCACTAAAGTCTTAGAGTTGTCTTTAGTCGTCATATTAATAACAATAACATTTATAATAACAATACTAGTAGTACTAAATTTGCTTATATGCAAGCGCTTAATTAAGGTAACAGTTTTTTTGTTTTTTGCTTATATCTCGAAAACAGTTACTCCTATCAATTTTTACTTTTTCACCAAAATTAAAGGTGATAAAATTTCCTACAAAATAGTTATTTGCATTTTTCATGTAGAACTAACCATAAGCGAGATATAAGTTTGAAAATAATTAATAATTAAAAAAAAGTGGTTTAACAGAAAATGTCTTGTGATTTAAAATACACTTAATTTATTGGGTCCAATACTTTATTAGAAGAAAAAGGAGGTGACATAAAAGTCACTGAAATCATCAGAGTCGTTTTTAAATGCTGCATTTTTGTCTTCGTCTCACACATTGAAAACTGAATTACATTTTTGTTCAGTAACAGTTACAGTTTTCTTATTGGTTTTTTGCTTATATCTCGAAAACAGTTCCTCCTATCAAATTTTATCTTTCTTTCAAAATTAAAGCTGATAAAATTTCCAACAAAATGGTTATTTACATTTTTCTTGTAGGACCAAGCATAAACGAGTTATAAAGTTGGAAATAAATAATATTTAACAAAAATTTGCTTTAAAATAAAATGCTTGAAAAACCGGAATTAAACTAAATTAATTGTGTCTAACACTTTAGTAGAGGAAAATGGAGAAGACATAAAAGTCACTAAATGTTTCAGAGTCGTCTTTAGTCGTCATTTTAATAACAATAACATTAATAATAATAATACTAATAGTACTAAATTTGCTTATATGCAAACGCTTAATTAAGGTAACAGTTTTTTGGTTTCTTGCTTATATCTCGAAAACAGTTACTCCAATCAATTTTTATCTTTTTTTCAAAATTAAAGCTGATAAAATTTCCTACAAAATAGTTATTTGCATTTTTCATGTAGGACTAACCATAAGCGAGATATAAGTTTGATAATAATTAATATTTAAAAAAAAAGTGCTTTAACAGAAAATGCCTTGTGATTTAAAATACAATAAAAACATTTACTATACAAAAGTTATAATCGGTTTTTAATAATAATAATAATAATAATAATAATAATAATAATAATAATAATAATATTAATAATAATAATAATAATAATAATAATAGTAATAAAAGTAATAATAATAATAATAATAATACTTATAATAATGAATTTTTTTCCAAATTAAAGCTTAGTTTTTCTAAGGAAAAATGAAGCTTATTTTGTGTTATCTGAGCGTTTTCTCATTTCTATGCAAGAGATCATCTGTGATCTGTTTTTAGGCAAGAAATTGTCTAAAATTAAAAACTCATTTTAAAACTGGTAGAAAAACATTTACTATACAAAAGTTATAGTCGGTTTTTAATAATAATAATATTAATAATTATTTTAACATTAATTTAGTTTAATTTCGGTTTTTCAAATATTTTATTTTATATCAAATTTTTGTTAAAGGTTATTTATATCCAACTCTATAACTCGCTTATGGTTGGTCCTACAAAAAAAATGCAAAAAAACTATTTTGTAAAAAATTTTATCAGCTTCAATTTTGAAGGAAAGATAAAAATTGATAGGAGTAACTGTTTTCGAGATATAAGCAAAAAACCAAAGTAAAAACTGTAACAGTTACTAAACAAAAATGTAATTCAGTATTTAATGTTTGAGACGAAGACGAAAATGCAGCATTTACTGTCACTTCCTTTTTCTTCTAATTAAGTATTGGACCCAATAAATTAAGTGTATTTTAAATCACAAGATATTTTCTGTTAAAGCACATTTTTTTTAATTATTAATTATTTTCAAACTTTTATCTTGCTTATGGTTAGTTCTACATGAAAAATGCAAATAACGATTTTGAAGGAAATTTTATCAGCTTTAATTTTGGTGAAAAGTTAAAAATTGATAGGAGTAACTGTTTTCGAGATATAAGCAAACAACAAAAAAACTGTTACCTTAATTAAGCGCTTGCATATAAGCAAATTTAGTACTAATAGTATTGTTATTATTAATGTTATTGTTATTAATTTGACGACTAAAGACGATTCTGAAGACTTTAGTGACTTTTATGTCTCCTCCTTTTTCCTCTACTAAAGTGTTAGACACAATTAATTTAGTTTAATTTCGGTTTTTCAAACATTTTATTTTAAAGCAAATTTTTGTTAAATATTAAAAACTATAAAATGGCTTAGATTGCCTAAAAACACAGATCACACATGATCTTTTGCAAGAAATGAGAAAACGCTCATGTAACACACAAAATAAGCTCCATTTTTTCTTATTAAAAGTAATATTAGTATTATTACTTATGTTACTATTACTATTATTATTATTATTATTATTATTATTATTATTATTATTATTACTATTATTATTATTATTATTATTATTATTATTATTATTATTATTATTATTATTATTAATATTATTATTATTAAAAACCGATTATAACTTTTGTATAGTAAATGTTTTTATACCAGTTTTAAAATAAGTTATTAATTTTAGACAATTTCTAGCCTAAAAACACAGATCACAGATGATCTCTTGCATAGAAATGAGAAAACGCTCAGATAACACAAAATAAGCATCATTTTTGCTTAGAAAAACTAAGCTTTAATTTAGAAAGAAATTCATTATTATAAGTATTATTATCATTATTATTATTATTATTATTATTATTATCATTATTATTATTATTATTATTATTAACTTTTTTATAGTAAATGTTTTTATACCAGTTTTAAAATGAGTTATTAATTTTATTCAATTTCTTGCCTAAAAACACAGATCACAGATGATCTCTTGCATAGAAATGAGAAAACGCTCATATAACACACAAAATAAGCTTCATCTTTGCTTAGAAAACTAAGCTTACTTTTATTACTATTATTATTTTCATTATTATTATTATTATTATTATTACTATTATTATTATTATTATTTTTATTATTATTATTATTATTATTATTATTGTTATTATTATTACTATTATTATTAAAAACTTATATTAAACAGACAGAAAACGTCGTATTCTGACACAAAAAAACGAATTACGTTATAGACTTGACGAGAACGGCGTATCTCGGACTCTTATAGGACTCTTATAGGGTCAAAAAGTATCAGTTTGGATTAAAACAAATTATTTTTGTTGAGTCTCAGTCTGAATTGTTTATCAGTTCAAACAAAAACGGCTTATTTTAGACGATCTTTTGCTTTGAACAAGAAAACTTACATCGAACAGACTAAAAACGTATTAATCTGGCATAAAAGAGCAATTTATGTATCACTTTAGATAAAGGCAGCTAATCCTATTCGTTTAATTGCTTAAAATAGACAAAATTGTTAATAAATCTAACAAAAACGCTGTATTCTAGCACAAAATACTGATTACATTATAGTTTCGACAAGAATAGCTTATTTGGAATGATTCTATGCTTCCAAACGAGTAAATTTTTATTAAACAGATGCCAAACATCATGTTTTGTCCTATAATGACATTTTATATTGCAGTTTGTATTAAAACAAAATATTTTCGTTGATTCTTTGTTAGAAGCAGCAAACCTAACATTAAAGAATCTGAAAACTTTGTATTCGGACACAAACCACCGAATTTTGTATTAGTTTAGACAAAAACGGTTGATTTTCGACAGTATTTTGCTTTGAACAAGAAAACTTATATGACTGACTGACAGACTGACGTTGTTGTTGTGTCAAAATAATTTATTTCGAATGATTCAATGAAGCGAAACAAGTAAACTTTTATAGGACAGATGCAAAATACCATATTACAACATAAATCGTTATTTTAAAGCAAAGTATTAGCTTTTGTACATGTTCAATTAAAGTTTGCTTACTTCGAAGTATGTAGTCGTCCGAAATAATTTTTTTTTGTCAAAACTATAACGTAATTTGTTCTTTTGAGCTTGAATATAGAGTTTTCATTACGTTTTATAGTAGTTTACTCTACTCTAAGCATAGAATCAAACAGAGTAATCCGCTTTTGTTAAAACTGATACATAATTTGCTCTTATTTTCGAGAATAAGACATTTTCAATATGTTTGATAAAATTTTTCTTGTTTATAGCAAGGAATAGTTTAAAATAAGCTGTATTTGCCTAAACTGATACGTAATTCGATATTTGTGCATGGATACGATGTTTTCAGTTTCTTTGACGTGTGAAATTTCTTGTTGCAAAAGGTAATAATTTGCTTTAAAACAACGCTTTATATGGTAATATGTGGTTTTGCATCTGCCCCATAAAAGTTCATTAGTTTCGAATCATAAAATCGTTTGAAATAAACAGTGCTGGTCAAAACTATAACGTAAATTATTTCTTTGAGACGAAATTTAAAGTTTTCATTAAGTTTTATACAAGTTTACTCTATTCTAAGTAAAGGAGTAATCAGGATAAATTGCTTTTATCTAGAGTAATATATAATTTGCAGTTTTCAGCCAGAATAAGACGTTTTTAATCTTTTTAATGTAAGTTTTTGTATTCAAAACAAAGGATCGTCTAAAGTAAGCAGTTTTTGTCCAGACTGAAACGTAATTCCAATTTCTGTGCCTGAATAAGGGGTTTTCAGTTACTTTGATGTAAGGTTTCATGTTTGTAACAATGAATTAACGAAAATAATTGGTTTTTATCCAAATTGTGGCATGAATCAGCTTTAAGACTATAACGCAAATCTTTTGTTTTGTACTAAAATAAGACGTTTTTAGTCAGTTTGATATAAGTTTTCTTGTTCAAAGCAAAATATTGTCGAAAATCAACCGTTTTTGTCTAAACTGATACAAAATTCGGTGGTTTGTGTCCGAATACAAAGTTTTCAGATTCTTTAATGTTAGGTTTGCTGCTTCTAACAAAGAATCAACGAAAATATTTTGTTTTAATACAAACTGCAATATAAAATGTCTTTATAGGACAAAACATGATGTTTGGCGTCTGTTTAATAAAAATTTACTCGTTTGGAAGCATAGAATCATTCCAAATAAGCTATTCTCGTCGAAACTATAATGTAATTAGTATTTTGTGCTAGAATACAGCGTTTTTGTTTGATTTATTAACAATTTTGTCTATTTTAAGCAATGAAACGAATAGGATTAGCTGCCTTTATCCAAAGTGATACATAAATTGCTCTTTTATGCCAGATTAATACGTTTTTAGTCTGTTCGATGTATATTTTCATGTTCAAAGCAAAAGATCGTCTAAAATAAGCCGTTTTTGTTTGAACTGATAAACAATTCAGACTGAGAGTCAACAAAAATAATTTGTTTTAATCCAAACTGATACTTTTTGACCCTATAAGAGTCCTATGAGTCCGAGATACGCCGTTCTCGTCAAGTCTATAACGTAATTCGTTTTTTTGTGTCAGAATACGACGTTTTCTGTCTGTTTAATATAATTTTTTAATAATAATAATAATAATAACAATAATAATAATAATAATAATAATAATAATAATAATAATAATAATAATAATAATAATAATAATAATAATAATAATAATAATAATAATAATAATAGTAATAATAATAATAATAATAATAATAGTAATAATAATAATAATAATAATAATAATAATAATAATAGTAATAAAAGTAAGCTTAGTTTTCTAAGCAAAAATGAAGCTTATTTTGTGTGTTATATGAGCGTTTTCTCATTTCTATGCAAGAGATCATCTGTGATCTGTGTTTTTAGGCAAGAAATTGAATAAAATTAATAACTCATTTTAAAACTGGTATAAAAACATTTACTATACAAAAGTTAATAATAATAATAATAATAATAATAATAATAATAATAATAATAATAATAGTAATAATAACAATAATAATAGTAATAATAATAATAATAATAATAATAAAAATAATAATAATAGTAATAAAAGAAATAATAATAATAATAATAATAATAATAATAATAATAATAGTAATAATAATAATAAAAATAATAGTAATAATAATAATATTAATAAAAATAATAATAATAGTAGTAATAAAAGTAAGCTTAGTTTTCTAAGCAAAAATGAAGCTTATTTTGTGTTACATGAGCTTTTCTCATTTCTATGCAAAAGATCATGTGTGATCTGTGTTTTTAGGCAATCTAAGCCATTTGATAGTTTTTAGGCAAGAAATTGGCTAAAATTAATAACTCATTTTAAAACTGGTATAAAAACATTTACTATACAAAAGTTAATAATAATAATAATAATAATAATAATAATAATAATAATAATAATAACAATAATAATAATAATAATAATAATAATAATAATAATAATAATAATAATAATAGTAATAGTAACAAAAGTAATAATAATAATAATACTTTTAATAAGGAAAAATGGAGCTTATTTTGTGTGTTACATGAGCGTTTTCTCATTTCTATGCAAAAGATCATGTGTGATCTGTGTTTTTAGGCAATCTAAGCCATTTTATAGTTTTTAATATTTAACAAATATTTGCTTTAAAATAAAATGTTTGAAAAACTGAAATTAAACTAAATTAATTGTGTCTAACACTTTAGTAGAGGAAAAAGGAGGAGACATAAAAGTCACTAAAGTCTTAGAGTTGTCTTTAGTCGTCATATTAATAACAATAACATTTATAATAACAATACTAGTAGTACTAAATTTGCTTATATGCAAGCGCTTAATTAAGGTAACAGTTTTTTTGTTTTTTGCTTATATCTCGAAAACAGTTACTTCTATCAATTTTTACTTTTTCACCAAAATTAAAGGTGATAAAATTTCCTACAAAATAGTTATTTGCATTTTTCATGTAGAACTAACCATAAGCGAGATATAAGTTTGAAAATAATTAATAATTAAAAAAAAGTGTTTTAACAGAAAATGTTTTGTGATTTAAAATACACTTAATTTATTGGGTTTAATACTTTATTAGAAGAAAAAGGAGGTGACATAAAAGTCACTGAAGTCTTTAGAGTCGTTTTTAAATGCTGCATTTTTGTCTTCGTCTCAAACATTGAAAACTGAATTACATTTTTGTTCAGTAACAGTTACAGTTTTCTTATTGGTTTTTTGCTTATATCTCGAAAACAGTTACTCCTATCAAATTTTATCTTTTTTTCAAAATTAAAGCTGATTAAATTTTCAACAAAATAGTTATTTGCATTTTTCTTGTAGGACCAAGCATAAGCGAGTTATAGAGATGGATATAAATAATATTTAACAAAAATTTGCTTTAAAATAAAATGTTTGAAATACTGAAATTAAACTAAATTAATTGTGTCTAACACTTTAGTAGAGGAAAAAGAAGAAGACATAAAAGTCACTAAAGGTTTCAGAGTCGTCTTTAATCGTCATATTAATAACAATAACATTAATAATAATAATACTAATAGTACTAAATTTGCTTATATGCAAACGCTTAATTAAGTTAACAGTTTTTTGGTTTCTTGCTTATATCTCGAAAACAGTTACTACTATCAATTTTTATCTTTTTACTAAAATTAAAGCTGATAAAATTTCCTACAAAATAGTTATTTGCATTTTTTTTGTAAGACCAACCATAAGCGAGTTATAGAGTTGGATATAAATAATCTTCAACAAAAATTTGCTTTAAAATAAAATGTTTGAAAAACCGAAATTAAACTAAATTAATTGAGTCTAACACTTTAGTATAGGAAAAAGGAGAAGACACAAAAGTCACCAAAGTCTTTAGAGTCTTTTTTAGTCGTCATTTTAATAACAATAACATTAATAATAATAATACTAATAGTACTAAATTTGCTTATATGAAAGCGCTTTATTAAGGTAACAGTTTTTTGGTTTTTTGCTTATATCTCGAAAACAGTTACTCCTATCAATTTTTATCTTTCTACTAAAATTAAAGCTGATAAAATTCCCTACAAAATAGTTATTGGCATTTTTCTTGTGGGATCAAGCATAAGCGAGTTATAGAGATGGATATAAATAATATTTAACAAAAATTTGCTTTAAAATAAAATGTTTGAAATACTGAAATTAAACTAAATTAATTGTGTCTAACACTTTAGTAGAGGAAAAAGAAAAAGACATAAAAGTCACTAAAGGTTTTAGAGTCGTCTTTAGTCGTCATATTAATAACAATAACATTAATAATAATAATACTAATAGTACTAAATTTGCTTATATGCAAGCGCTTAATTAAGGTAACAGTTTCTTGCTTATATCTCGAAAACAGTTACTCCTATCAATTTTTATCTTTTTACTAAAATTAAAGCTTATAAAATTTCCTACAAAATAGTTATTTGCATTTTTTATGTAGAACTAACCATAAGCGAGATATAAGTTTGAAAATAATTAATATTTAAAGATAAAGTGCTTTAACAGAAAATGTCTTGTGATTTAAAATACACTTAATTTAATGGGTCCAATACTTTATTAGAAGAAAAAGGAGGTGACATAAAAGTCACCAAAGTTTTCAGAGTTGTTTTTAGTACTAAATTTGCTTATATGTAAGCCCTTAATTAAGGTAACAGTTTTTTGGTTTCTTGCTTATATCTCGAAAACAGTTACTCCTATCAATTTTTATCTTTTCACTTAAATTAAAGCTGATAAAATTTCTTACAAAATAGTTATTTGCATTTTTTATGTAGGACTAACCATAAGCGAGATATAAGTTTGTAAATAATTAATATTTAAAAAAAAATTGCTTTAACAGAAAATGTATTGTGATTTAAAATACACTTAATTTAATGGGTCCAATACTTTATTAGAAGAAAAAAAAGGTGACATAAAAGTCACTGAAGTTTTCAGAGTTGTTTTTAAATGCTGCATTTTCGTCTTAGTCTCAAATATTGAAAACTGAATTACATTTTTGTTCAGTAACAGTTACAGTTTTCTTATTGGTTTTTTGCTTATATCTCGAAACCAGTTACTTCTATCAATTTTTACCTTTTTTTCAAAATTAAAGCTGATAAAATTTCTTACAAAATAGTTAATTGCATTTTTTTTGTAAGACCAACCATAAGCGAGTGATAGAGTTGGATATAGATAATCTTTAACAAAAATTTGCTTTAAAATAAAATGTTTGATAATCCGAAATTAAACTAAATTAATTAAGACTAACACATTAGTAGAGGAAAAAGGAGAAGACATAAAAGTTACCAAAATCTTGAGAGTCGTTTTTAGTCGTCATATTTATAACAATAACATTAATAATAATAATACTAATATTACTAAATTTGCTTATATGCAAGCGCTTAATTAAGGCAACAGTTTCTTGCTTATATCTCAAAAACAGTTACTCCTATCAATTTTTATCTTTTTACAAAAATTAAAGCTGATAAAATTTCCTACAAAATAGTTATTTGCATTTTTTATGTAGGACTAACCATAAGCGAGATTTAAGTTTGAAAATAATTAATATTTAAAAAAAAAGTGTTTGACAGAAAATGTCGTGTGATTTATAATACACTTAATTTATTGGATCCAATACTTTATTAGAAGAAAAGGGAGGTGACATAAAAGTCACTAAAGTTTTAAGAGTCGTTTTTAAATGCTGCATTTTCGTCTTCGTCTCAAACAATGAAAACTGAATTACATTTTTGTTCAGTAACTGTAACAGTTTTCACTTTGGTTTTTTGCTTATATCTCGAAAACAATTACTCTTATCAATTTTTATCTTTCTTTCAGAATTAAAGCTGATAAAATTTCCTACAAAATAGTTATTTGCATTTTTTTTGTAAGACCAACCATAAGCGAGTTATAGTGTTGGATATAAATAATCATTAACAAAAATTTGCTTTAAAATAAAATGTTTGAAAAACCGAAATTAAACTAAATAAATTGAGTCTAACACTTTAGTATAGGAAAAAGGAGAAGACATAAAAGTCACCAAAGTCTTGAGAGTCGTTTTTAATCGTCATATTAATAACAATAACATTAATAATAATAATACTAATATTACTAAATTTGCTTATATGCAAGCGCTTAATTAAGATAACAGTTTCTTGCTTATATCTCGAAAACAGTTACTCCTATCAATTTTTATCTTTTTACTAAAATTAAAGCTGATAAAATTTCCTACAAAATAGCTATTTGCATTTTTTATGTAGAACTAACCATAAGCGAGATATAAGTTTGAAAATAATTAATATTTAAAGAAAAAGTGCTTTAACAGAAAATGTCTTGTGATTTAAAATACACTTAATTTAATGGGTTCAATACTTTATTAGAAGAAAAAGGAGGTGACATAAAAGTCACCAAAGTCTTCAGAGTGGTTTTTAGTACTAAATTTGCTTATATGCAAACGCTTAATTAAGGTAACAGTGTTTTGGTTTCTTGCTTATATCTCAAAAACAGTTACTCCTATCAATTTTTATCTTTTTACTAAAATTCAAGCTGATAAAATTTCCTACAAAATAGTTATTTGCATTTTTCATGTAGGACTAACCATAAGCGGGATATATGATTGAAAATAATTAATATTTAAAAAAAAAGTGCTTTAACAGAAAATGTCTTGTGATTTAAAATACACTTAATTTATTGGGTCCAATACTTTATTAGAAAAAAAAGGAAGTGACATAAAAGTCACTGAAGTCTTCAGAGTCGTTTTTAAATGCTGCAGTTTCGTCTTCGTCTCAAACATTGAAAACTGAATTACATTTTTGTTCAGTAACAGTCACAGTTTTCTTATTGGTTTTTTGCTTATATCTCGAAAACAGTTACTCCTATCAATTTTTATCTTTTTGTCAAAATTAAAGCTGATAAAATTTCCAACAAAATAGTGATTTGCATTTTTCTTGTAGGACCAACCATAAGCGAGTTATAGAGTTGGATATAAATAATATTTAACAAAAATTTGCTTTAAAATAAAATGTTTGAAAAACTGAAATTAAACTAATTTAATTGTGTCTAACACTTTAGTAGAGGAAAAAGAAGAAGACATAAAAGTCACTAAAGGTTTCAAAGTTGTCTTTAATCGTCATATTAATAACAATAACATTAATAATAATAATACTAATAGTACTAAATTTGCTTATATGCAAACGCTTAATTAAGGTAACAGTGTTTTGGTTTCTTGCTCATATCTCGAAAACAGTTACTCCTATCAATTTTTATCTTTTTACTAAAATTCAAGCTGATAAAATTTCCTACAAAATAGTTATTTGCATTTTTTATGTAGGACTAACCATAAGCGAGATATAAGATTGAAAATAATTAATATTTAAAAAAGAAGTGCTTTAACAGAAAATGTCTTGTGATTTAAAATACACTTAATTTATTAAGTCCAATACTTTATTAAAAAAAAAGAGGGTGACATATAAGTCACTGAAGTCTTCAGAGTCGATTTTAAATGCTGCATTTTCGTCTTCGTCTCAAACATTGAAAACTGAATTACATTTTTGTTCTGAAACGGTAACAGTTTTTACTTTGGTTTTTTGCTTATATCTCGAAAAGAGTTACTCCTATCAATTTTTATCTTTCTTTCAAAATTAAAGCTGATAACATTTCCTACAAAATAGTTATTTGCATTTTTCTTGTAAGACCAACCATAAGCGAGTTATAAAGTTGGATATAAATAATATTTAACAAAAACTTGCTTAAAAATAAAATGTTTGAAATACTGAAATTAAACTAAATTAATTGTGTCTAACACTTTAGTAGAGAAAAAAGAAAAAGACATAAAAGTCACCAAAGTCTTCAGAATCGTTTTTAGTCGTCATATTAATAACAATAACATTAATAATAATAATACTAATAGTACTAAATCTGCTTATATGCAAGCGCTTTATTAAGGTAACAGTTTTTTGGTTTCTTGCTTATATCTCGAAAACAGTTACTCCTATGAATTTTTGTCTTTCTTTCAAAATTAAAGCTGATAAAATATTCTACAAAATAGTTATTTGCATTTTTCTTGTAGGACCAACCATAAGCGAGTTATAGCGTTGGATATAAATAATATTTAACAAAAATTTGCTTTAAAATAAAATGTTTTAAAAACGGAAATTAAACTAATTTAACTGTGTCTAACACTTTAGTAGAGAAAAAAGGAAAAGACATAAAAGTCACTAAAGGTTTCAGAGTTGTCTTTAGTTGTCATATTAATAACAATAACATTAATAATAATAATACTAATAGTACTAAATTTGCTTATATGCAAACGCTTAATTAAGGTAACAGTGTTTTGGTTTCTTGCTTATATCTCGAAAACAGTTACTCCTATCAATTTTTATCTTTTTACTAAAATTCAAGCTGATAAAATTTCCTACAAAATAGTTATTTGCATTTTTCATGTAGGACTAACCATAAGCGAGATATAAGATTGAAAATAATTAATATTTAAAAAAAAAGTGCTTTAACAGAAAATGTCTTGTGATTTAAAATACACTTAATTTATTGGGTCCAATACTTTATTAGAAGAAAAAGGAAGTGACATAAAAGTCACTGAAGTCTTCAGAGTCGTTTTTAAATGCTGCAGTTTCGTCTTCGTCTCAAACATTGAAAACCGAATTACATTTTTGTTCAGTAACAGTCACAGTTTTCTTATTGGTTTTTTGCTTATATCTCGAAAACAGTTACTCCTATCAATTTTTATCTTTCTTTCAAAATTAAAGCTGATAAAATTTCCTACAAAATAGTTATTTGCATTTTTCTTGTAGGACCAACCATAAGCGAGTTATAGAGTTGGATATAAATAATATTTAACAAAAATTTGCTTTAAAATAAAATGTTTGAAAAACTGAAATTAAACTAATTTAATTGTGTCTAACACTTTAGTAGAGGAAAAAGAAGAAGACATAAAAGTCACTAAAGGTTTCAAAGTTGTCTTTAATCGTCATATTAATAACAATAACATTAATAATAATAATACTAATAGTACTAAATTTGCTTATATGCAAACGCTTAATTAAGGTAACAGTGTTTTGGTTTCTTGCTCATATCTCGAAAACAGTTACTCCTATCAATTTTTATCTTTTTACTAAAATTCAAGCTGATAAAATTTCCTACAAAATAGTTATTTGCATTTTTCTTGTAGGACCAACCATAAGCGAGTTATAAAGTTGAATATAAATAATATTTAACAAAAACTTGCCTAAAAATAAAATGTTTGAAATACTGAAATTAAACTAAATTAATTGTGTCTAACACTTTAGTAGAGAAAAAAGAAAAAGACATAAAAGTCACCAAAGTTTTCAGAATCGTTTTTAGTCGTCATATTAATAACAATAACATTAATAATAATAATACTAATAGTACTAAATCTGCTTATATGCAAGCGCTTTATTAAGGTAACAGTTTTTTGGTTTCTTGCTTATATCTCGAAAACAGTTACTCCTATGAATTTTTGTCTTTTTTTCAAAATTAAAGCTGATAAAATATTCTACAAAATAGTTATTTGCATTTTTCTTGTAGGACCAACCATAAGCGAGTATAGAGTTGGATATAAATAATATTTAACAAAAATTTGCTTTAAAATAAAATGTTTGAAAAACTGAAATTAAACTAATTTAACTGTGTCTAACACTTTAGTAGAGAAAAAAGGAAAAGACATAAAAGTCACTAAAGGTTTCAGAGTTGTCTTTAGTTGTCATATTAATAACAATAACATTAATAATAATAATACTAATAGTACTAAATTTGCTTATATGTAAGCCCTTAATTAAGGTAACAGTTTTTTGGTTTCTTGCTTATATCTCGAAAACAGTTACTCCTATCAATTTTTATCTTTTCACTAAAATTAAAGCTGATAAAATTTCCTACAAAATACTTATTTGCATTTTTCATGTAGGACTAACCATAAGCGAGATATAAGTTTGAAAATAATTAATATTTAAAAAAAAAGTGTTTTAACAGAAAATGTCTTGGGATTTAAAATACACTTAATTTATTGGGTCCAATAGTTTATTAGAAGAAAAAGGAGGTGACATAAAAGTCACTGAAGTCTTCAGAGTCGATTTTAAATGCTGCATTTTCGTCTTCGCCTCAAACATTGAAAACTGAATTACATTTTTGTTCACTAACAGTTACAGTTTTCTTATTGGTTTTTTGCTTATATCTCGAAAACTGTTACTCCTATCAATTTTTATCTTTATTTCAAAATTAAAGCTGATAAAATTTCCTACAAAATGCGTTTGCATATAAGCAAATTTAGTACTATTAGTATTATTATTATTAATGTTATTGTTATTAATATGACAACTAAAGACAACTCTGAAACCTTTAGTGACTTTTATGTTTTTTTCTTTTTTCTCTACTAAAGTGTTAGACACAGTTAAATTTGTTTAATTTCAGTTTTTCAAACATTTTATTTTAAAGCAAATTTTTGTTAAATATTATTTATATCCAACTCCATAACTCGCTTATGGTTGGTCCTACAAGAAAAATGCAAATAACTATTTTGTAGAATATTTTATCAGCTTTAATTTTGAAAGAAAGACAAAAATTCATAGGAGTAACTGTTTTCGAGATATAAGCAAGAAACCAAAAAACTGTTACCTTAATAAAGCGCTTGCATATAAGCAGATTTTGTACTATTAGTATTATTATTATTAATGTTATTGTTATTAATATGACGACTAAAAACGATTCTGAAGACTTTGGTGACTTTTATGTCTTTTTCTTTTTTTTCTACTAAAGTGTTAGACACAATTAATTTAGTTTAATTTCAGTATTTCAAACATTTTATTTTTAAGCAAGTTTTTGTTAAATATTATTTATATCCAACTTTATAACTCGCTTATGGTTGGTCCTACAAGAAAAATGCAAATAACTATTTTGTAGGAAATGTTATCAGCTTTAATTTTGAGAGAAAGATAAAAATTGATAGGAGTAACAGTTTTCGAGATATAAGCAAAAAACCAAAGTAAAAACTGTTACCGTTTCAGAACAAAAATGTAATTCAGTTTTCAATGTTTGAGACGAAGACGAAAATGCAGCATTTAAAATCGACTCTGAAGACTTCAGTGACTTATATGTCACCCCCTTTTTTTTTTTAATAAAGTATTGGACCTAATAAATTAAGTGTATTTTAAATCACAAGACATTTTCTGTTAAAGCACTTTTTTTTTAAATATTAATTATTTTCAATCATATATCTCGCTTATGGTTAGTCCTACAAGAAAAATGCAAATAACTATTTTGTAGAATATTTTATCAGCTTTAATTTTGAAAGAAAGACAAAAATTTATAGGAGTAACTGTTTTCGAGATATAAGCAAGAAACCAAAAAACTGTTACCTTAATAAAGCGCTTGCATATAAGCAGATTTAGTACTATTAGTATTATTATTATTAATGTTATTGTTATTAATATGACGACTAAAAACGATTCTGAAGACTTTGGTGACTTTTATGTCTTTTTCTTTTTTTTCTACTAAAGTGTTAGACACAATTAATTTAGTTTAATTTCAGTATTTCAAACATTTTATTTTTAAGCAAGTTTTTGTTAAATATTATTTATATCCAACTTTATAACTCGCTTATGGTTGGTCCTACAAGAAAAATGCAAATAACTATTTTGTAGGAAATGTTATCAGCTTTAATTTTGAAAGAAAGATAAAAATTGATAGGAGTAACTGTTTTCGAGATATAAGCAAAAAACCAAAGTAAAAACTGTTACCGTTTCAGAACAAAAATGTAATTCAGTTTTCAATGTTTGAGACGAAGACGAAAATGCAGCATTTAAAATCGACTCTGAAGACTTCAGTGACTTATATGTCACCCCCTTTTTTTTTTAATAAAATATTGAACCTAATAAATTAAGTGTATTTTAAATCACAAGACATTTTCTGTTAAAGCACTTCTTTTTTAAATATTAATTATTTTCAATCTTATATCTCGCTTATGGTTAGTCCTACATAAAAAATGCAAATAACTATTTTGTAGGAAATTTTATCAGCTTGAATTTCAGTAAAAAGATAAAAATTGATAGGAGTAACTGTTTTCGAGATATGAGCAAGAAACCAAAACACTGTTACCTTAATTAAGCGTTTGCATATAAGCAAATTTAGTACTATTAGTATTATTATCATTAATGTTATTGTTATTAATATGACGATTAAAGACAACTTTGAAACCTTTAGTGACTTTTATGTCTTCTTCTTTTTCCTCTACTAAAGTGTTAGACACAATTAAATTAGTTTAATTTCAGTTTTTCAAACATTTTATTTTAAAGCAAATTTTTGTTAAATATTATTTATAACCAAGTCTATAACTCGCTTATGGTTGGTCCTACAAGAAAAATGCAAATAACTATTTTGTAGGAAATTTTATCAGCTTTAATTTTGACAGAAAGATAAAAATTGATAGGAGTAACTGTTTTCGAGATATAAGCAAAAAACCAATAAGAAAACTGTGACTGTTACTGAACAAAAATGTAATTCAGTTTTCAATGTTTGAGACGAAGACGAAACTGCAGCATTTAAAAACGACTCTGAAGACTTCAGTGACTTTTATGTCACTTCCTTTTTCTTCTAATAAAGTATTGGACCCAATAAATTAAGTGTATTTTAAATCACAAGACATTTTCTGTTAAAGCACTTTTTTTTTAAATATTAATTATTTTTAATCATATATCTCGCTTATGGTTAGTCCTACATGAAAAATGCAAATAACTATTTTGTAGGAAATTTTATCAGCTTGAATTTTAGTAAAAAGATAAAAATTGATAGGAGTAACTGTTTTCGAGACATAAGCAAGAAACTAAAACACTGTTACCTTAATTAAGCGTTTGCATATAAGCAAATTTAGTACTATTAGTATTATTATTATTAATGAGAAATGAGAAATGAGAAATGAGAAAACGCTCAGATAACACAAAATAAGCATCATTTTTGCTTAGAAAAACTAAGCTTTAATTTAGAAAGAAATTTATTATTATAAGTATTATTATCATTATTATTATTATTATTATTATTATTATTATTATTGTTTTTTTTATTACTATTATTATTATTATTATTATTATTAACTTTTGTATAGTAAATGTTTTTATACCAGTTTTAAAATGAGTTATTAATTTTATTCAATTTCTTGCCTAAAAACACAGATCACAGATGATCTCTTGCATAGAAATGAGAAAACGCTCATATAACACACAAAATAAGCATCACTTTTGCTTAGAAAAACTAAGCTTTAATTTAGAAAGAAATTCATTATTATAAGTATTATTATCATTATTATTATTATTATTATTATTATTATTATTATTATTATTATTACTATTATTATTATTATTATTATTACTATTATTATTATTATTATTATTATTATTATTATTATTATTATTATTATTATTATTATTAACTTTTGTATAGTAAATGTTTTTATACCAGTTTTAAAATGAGTTATTAATTTTAGACAATTTCTTGCCTAAAAATACAGATCACAGATGATTTCTTGCATAGAAATGAGAAAGCGCTCATATAACACACAAAATAAGCTTCATTTTTGCTTAGAAAACTAAGCTTACTTTTATTTCTATTATTATTTTTATTATTATTATTATTATTATTATTATTATTATTATTATTATTATTATTATTATTATTATTATTATTATTATTATTATTATTATTATTGTTATTATTATTATTATTATTATTACTGTTATTATTATTGTTATTATTATTATTATTATTAAAAACTTATATTAAACAGACAGAAAACGTCGTATTCTGACACAAAAAAACGAATTACGTTATAGACTTGACGAGAACGGCGTATCTCGGACTCTTATAGGACTCTTATAGGGTCAAAAATTATCAGTTTGGATTAAAACAAATTATTTTTGTTGACTCTCAGTCTGAATTGTTCATCAGTTCAAACAAAAACGGCTTACTTTAGACGATCTTTTGCTTTGAACAAGAAAAGTTACATCGAACAGACTAAAAACGTATTAATCTGGCATAAAAGAGCAATTTATGTATCACTTTGAATAAAGGCAGCTAATCCTATTCGTTTCATTGCTTAAAATAGACAAAATTGTTAATAAATCTAACAAAAACGCTGTATTCTAACACAAAATACTAATTACATTATAGTTTCGACGAACATAGTTTATTTGGAATGATTCTATGCTTCCAAACGAGTAAATTTTTAATAAACAGATGCCAAACATCATGTTTTGTCCTATAAAGACATTTTATATTGCAGTTTGTATTAAAACAAAATATTTTCGTTGATTCTTTGTTAGAAGCAGCAAACCTAACATTAAAGAATCTGAAAACTTTGTATTCGGACACAAACCACCGAATTTTGTTTCAGTTTAGAGAAAAACGGTTGATTTTCGACAATATTTTGCTTTGAACAAGAAAGCTTATATCAAACTGACTAAAAACGTCTTATTTTAGCACAAAACAAAAGATTTGCGTTATAGTCTTAAAGCTGATTCATGCCACAGTTTGGATAAAAACCAATTATTTTTGTTAATTCATTGTTACAAACAAGAAACCTTACATCAAAGAAACTGAAAACCCCTTATTTAGGCACAGAAATTCGAATTACGTTTCAGTCTGGACAAAAACTGCTTATTTTAGACGATCCTTTGTTTTGAACACGAAAACTTACATTAAAAAGATTAAAAACGTCTTATTCTGGCTGAAAACTGCAAATTATATATTACTCTAGATAAAAGCAATTTATCCTGATTACTCCTTTACTTAGAATAGAGTAAACTTGTATAAAACTTAATGAAAACTTTAAATTTCGTCTCAAAGAAATAATTTACGTTATAGTTTTGACCAGCACTGTTTATTTCAAACGAAATTATGATTCGAAACTAATGAACTTTTATGGGGCAGATGCAAAACCACATATTACCATATAAAGCGTTGTTTTAAAGCAAAGTATTACCTTTTGCAACAAGAAATTTCACGTCAAAGAAACTAAAAACATCGTATCCATGCACAAATATCGAATTACGTATCAGTTTAGGCAAATACAGCTTATTTTAAACGATTCCTTGCTATAAACAAGAAAAATTTTATCAAACATATTGAAAATGTCTTATTCTCGAAAATAAGAGCAAATTATGTATCAGTTTTAACAAAAGCGGATTACTCTGTTTGATTCTATGCTTAGAGTAGAGTAAACTACTATAAAACGTAATGAAAACTCTATATTCAAGCTCAAAAGAACAAATTACGTTATAGTTTTGACAAAAAAAAATTATTTCGGACGACTACATATTTCGAAGTAAGCAAACTTTAATTGAACAAGTGCAAAAGCTAATACTTTGCTTTAAAATAACGATTTATGTGGTAATATGGTATTTTGCATCTGTCCTATAAAAGTTTACTCGTTTCGCTCCATTGAATCATTCGAAATAAATTATTTTGACACAACAACGAAAATAATTTTTTTGTTTAAACTGTAACATGTCGTTTTTATAAAACGAACTAAGACGTTTGGCATCTGTTTAGTGAAAGTTTTCTCGTTTGGGGGCATAAAATCGTTTGAAATTAACAGTTCTGGTCAAAACTATAACGTAAATTGTTTCTTTGAGACGAAATTTAAAGTTTTCATTAAGTTTTATACAAGTTTGCTCTATTCTAAGCAAAGGAGTAATCAGGATAAACTGCTTTTATCTAAAGTAATACATAATTTGCAGTTTTGAGCCAGAATAAGACGTTATTAATCTTTTTAATGTAAGTTTTCGTGTTCAAAAGAAAGAATCGTCTAAAATAAGCAATTTGTGTCCAGACTGAAACGTAATTTGATTTTCTGGGCCTGAATAAGAGGTTTTCAGTTTCTTTGATGTAAGGTTTCTTGTTTGTAACAATGAATAAACGAAAATCATTGGTTTTAATCCAAACTGTGACATAAATCGTTTTTTAAAGGCGAAATCAGACGTTTTGCCTCTGTTCAGTGAAAGTATACTGGTTTCAAAGCATAGAATCGTTTGAAATTAACAGTTCTCGTCAAGACTATAAAGCAAATCTTTAAAGTGATACAAAGAAATAATTTACGTAATAGTTTTGAGCAGAACTGTTAATTTCAAACGATTTTATGCCCCCAAACGAGAAAACTTTCACTAAACAGATGCCAAACGTCTTAGTTCGTTTTATAAAAGCGACTTATGTTACAGTTTAAACAAAAAAAATTATTTGTGTTGTTGTTGTGTCAAAATAATTTATTTCTAATGATTCAATGGAGCGAAACGGGTAAACTTTTATAGGACAGATGCAAAATACCATATTACCACATAAATCATTATTTTAAAGCAAAGTATTAGCTTTTGCACATGTTCAATTAAAGTTTGCTTACTTCGAAGTATGTAATCGTCCGAAATATTTTTTTTGTCAAAACTATAACGTAATTTGTTCTTTTGAGCTTGAATATAGAGTTTTCATTACGTTTTATAGTAGTTTACTCTACTCTAAGCATAGAATCAAACAGAGTAATCCGCTTTTGTTAAAACTGATACATAATTTGCTCTTATTTTCGAGAATAAGACATTTTCAATATGTTTGATAAAATTTTTCTTGTTTATAGCAAGGAATCGTTTAAAATAAGCTGTATTTGCCTAAACTGATACGTAATTCGATATTTGTGCATGGATACGATGTTTTTAGTTTCTTTGACGTGAAATTTCTTGTTGCAAAAGGTAATACTTTGCTTTAAAACAACGCTTTATATGGTAATATGTGGTTTTGCATCTGCCCCATAAAAGTTCATTAGTTTCGAATCATAATTTCGTTTGAAATAAACAGTGCTGGTCAAAACTATAACGTAAATTATTTCTTTGAGACGAAATTTAAAGTTTTCATTAAGTTTTATACAAGTTTACTCTATTCTAAGTAAAGGAGTAATCAGGATAAATTGCTTTTATCTAGAGTAATATATAATTTGCAGTTTTCAGCCAGAATAAGACGTTTTTAATCTTTTAATGTAAGTTTTCGTGTTCAAAACAAAGGATCGTCTAAAATAAGCAGTTTTTGTCCAGACTGAAACGTAATTCGAATTTCTGTGCCTAAATAAGGGGTTTTCAGTTTCTTTGATGTAAGGTTTCTTGTTTGTAACAATGAATTAACAAAAATAATTGGTTTTTATCCAAACTGTGGCATGAATCAGCTTTAAGACTATAACGCAAATCTTTTGTTTTGTGCTAAAATAAGACGTTTTTAGTCAGTTTGATATAAGCTTTCTTGTTCAAAGCAAAATATTGTCGAAAATCAACCGTTTTTGTCTAAACTGAAACAAAATTCGGTGGTTTGTGTCCGAATACAAAGTTTTCAGATTCTTTAATGTTAGGTTTGCTGCTTCTAACAAAGAATCAACGAAAATATTTTGTTTTAATACAAACTGCAATATAAAATGTCTTTATAGGACAAAACATGATGTTTGGCATCTGTTTATTAAAAATTTACTCGTTTGGAAGCATAGAATCATTCCAAATAAGCTATTCTTGTCGAAACTATAATGTAATTAGTATTTTGTGCTAGAATACAGCGTTTTTGTTAGATTTATTAACAATTTTGTCTATTTTAAGCAATGAAACGAATAGGATTAGCTGCCTTTATCCAAAGTGATACATAAATTGCTCTTTTATGCCAGATTAATACGTTTTTAGTCTGTTCGATGTAAGTTTTCTTGTTCAAAGCAAAAGATCGTCTAAAGTAAGCCGTTTTTGTTTGAACTGATGAACAATTCAGACTGAGAGTCAACAAAAATAATTTGTTTTAATCCAAACTGATAATTTTTGACCCTATAAGAGTCCTATAAGAGTCCGAGATACGCCGTTCTCGTCAAGTCTATAACGTAATTCGTTTTTTTGTGTCAGAATACGACGTTTTCTGTCTGTTTAATATAAGTTTTTAATAATAATAATAATAATAACAATAATAATAATAATAATAATAATAATAATAACAATAATAATAATAAAAATAATAATAGAAATAAAAGTAAGCTTAGTTTTCTAAGCAAAAATGAAGCTTATTTTGTGTGTTATATGAGCGCTTTCTCATTTCTATGCAAGAAATTGTCTAAAATTAATAACTCATTTTAAAACTGGTATAAAAACATTTACTATACAAAAGTTAATAATAATAATAATAATAATAATAATAATAATAATAATAGTAATAATAATAATAATAATAATAATAATAATAATAGTAATAATAATAATAATAATAATAATAATAATAATAATAATAATAATAATAATAATAATGATAATAATACTTATAATAATGAATTTCTTTCTAAATTAAAGCTTAGTTTTTCTAAGCAAAAATGATGCTTATTTTGTGTGTTATATGGGCGTTTTCTCATTTCTATGCAAGAGATCATCTGTGATCTGTGTTTTTAGGCAAGAAATTGAATAAAATTAATAACTCATTTTAAAACTGGTATAAAAACATTTACTATACAAAAGTTAATAATAATAATAATAATAATAATAATAATAATAATAATAATAATAATAATAATAATAATAATAATGATAATAATACTTATAATAATAAATTTCTTTCTAAATTAAAGCTTAGTTTTTCTAAGCAAAAATGAAGCTTATTTTGTGTGTTATATGAGCGCTTTCTCATTTCTATGCAAGAAATCATCTGTGATCTGTATTTTTAGGCAAGAAATTGTCTAAAATTAATAACTCATTTTAAAACTGGTATAAAAACATTTACTATACAAAAGTTAAAAATAATAATAATAATAATAATAATAATAATAATAATAATAGTAATAATAATAATAATAATAATAGTAATAATAATAATAATAATAATAATAATAATAATAATAATAATAATAATAATAATAATAATAATAATAATAATAATAGTAATAAAAGAAATAATAATAATAATAATAATAATGATAATAATACTTATAATAATAAATTTCTTTCTAAATTAAAGCTTAGTTTTTCTAAGCAAAAATGATGCTTATTTTGTGTTATCTGAGCGTTTTCTCATTTCTATGCAAGAGATCATCTGTGATCTGTGTTTTTAGGCAAGAAATTGTCTAAAATTAATAACTCATTTTAAAACTGGTATAAAAACATTTACTATACAAAAGTTATAATCGGTCTTTAATAATAATAATATTAATAATAATAATAATAATAATAATAATAATAATAATAATAATAATAATAATAATAATAATAATAATAATAATAATAATAATAATAATAGTAATAATAATAATAAAAATAATAGTAATAATAATAATAATAATAAAAATAAAAATAATAGTAGTAGTAAAAGTAAGCTTAGTTTTCTAAGCCAAAATGAAGCTTATTTTGTGTTATATGAGCGTTTTCTCATTTCTATGCAAAAGATCATGTGTGATCTGTGTTTAAAGTTGTGTCAGAATACGACGTTTTCTGTCTGTTTAATATAAGTTTTTAATAATAATAATAATAATAATAATAATAATAATAATAATAATAATAATAATAATAATAATAATAATAATAATAATAATAATAATAATAATAATAATAATAATAATAATAATAATAATAACAATAATAATAATAATAATAATAATAATAATAATAATAATAGTAATAGTAACAAAAGTAATAATAATAATAATACTTTTAAAAAGGAAAAATGGAGCTTATTTTGTGTGTTACATGAGCGTTTTCTCATTTTTATGCAAAAGATCATGTGTGATCTGTGTTTTTAGGCAATCTAAGCCATTTTATAGTTTTTAATATTTAACAAAAATTTGCTTTAAAATAAAATGTTTGAAAAACCGAAATTAAACTAAATTAATTGTGTCTAACACTTTAGTAGAGGAAAAAGGAGGAGACATAAAAGTCACTAAAGTCTTAAAGTTGTCTTTAGTCGTCATATTAATAACAATAACATTTATAATAACAATACTAGTAGTACTAAATTTGCTTATATGCAAGCGCTTAATTAAGGTAACAGTTTTTTTGTTTTTTGCCTATATCTCGAAAACAGTTACTCCTATCAATTTTTACTTTTTCACCAAAATTAAAGGTGATAAAATTTCCTACAAAATAGTTATTTGCATTTTTCATGTAGAACTAACCATAAGCGAGATATAAGTTTGAAAATAATTATTAATTAAAAAAAAGTGTTTTAACAGAAAATGTCTTGTGATTTATAATACACTTAATTTGTTGGGTCCAATACTTTATTAAAAGAAAAAGGAGGTGACATAAAAGTCACTGAAGTCTTCAGAGTCGTTTTTAAATGCTGCATTTTTGACTTCGTCTCAAACATTGAAAACTGAATTACATTTTTGTTCAGTAACAGTTACAGTTTTCTTATTGGTTTTTTGCTTATATCTCGAAAACAGTTACTCCTATCAAATTTTATCTTTCTTTCAAAATTAAAGCTGATAAAATTTCCAACAAAATAGTTATTTACATTTTTCTTGTAGGACCAAGCATAAACGAGTTATAGAGTTGGATATAAATAATATTTAACAAAAATTTGCTTTAAAATAAAATGCTTGAAAAACCGGAATTAAACTAAATTAATTGTGTCTAACACTTTAGTAGAGGAAAAAGGAGAAGACATAAAAGTCACTAAATGTTTCAGAGTCGTCTTTAGTCGTCATATTAATAACAATAACATTAATAATAATAATACTAATAGTACTAAATTTGCTTATATGCAAACGCTTAATTAACGTAACATTTTTTTGGTTTCTTGCTTATATCTCGAAAACAGTTACTCCTATCAATTTTTATCTTTTTTTCAAAATTAAAGCTAATAAAATTTCCTACAAAATAGTTATTTGCATTTTTTTGTAGGACCATTTTGAAACCTTTAGTGACTTTTATGTCTTCTTCTTTTTCCTCTACTAAAGTGTTAGACACAATTAAATTAGTTTAATTTCAGTTTTTCAAACATTTTATTTTAAAGCAAATTTTTGTTAAATATTATTTATATCCAACTCTATAACTCGCTTATGGTTGGTCCTACAAGAAAAATGCAAATAACTATTTTGTAGGAAATTTTATCAGCTTTAATTTTGAAAGAAAGATAAAAATTGATAGGAGTAACTGTTTTCGAGATATAAGCAAAAAACCAATAAGAAAACTGTGACTGTTACTGAACAAAAATGTAATTCGGTTTTCAATGTTTGAGACGAAGACGAAACTGCAGCATTTAAAAACGACTCTGAAGACTTCAGTGACATTTATGTCACTTCCTTTTTCTTCTAATAAAGTATTGGACCCAATAAATTAAGTGCATTTTAAATCACAAGACATTTTCTGTTAAAGCACTTTTTTTTTAAATATTAATTATTTTCAATCATATATCTCGCTTATGGTTAGTCCTACATGAAAAATGCAAATAACTATTTTGTAGGAAATTTTATCAGCTTGAATTTTAGTAAAAAGATAAAAATTGATAGGAGTAACTGTTTTCGAGATATAAGCAAGAAACCAAAACACTGTTACCTTAATTAAGCGTTTGCATATAAGCAAATTTAGTACTATTAGTATTATTATTATTAATGTTATTGTTATTAATATGACAACTAAAGACAACTCTGAAACCTTTAGTGACTTTTATGTCTTTTCCTTTTTTCTCTACTAAAGTGTTAGACACAGTTAAATTAGTTTAATTTCCGTTTTTCAAACATTTTATTTTAAAGCAAATTTTTGTTAAACATTATTTATATCCAACTCTATAACTCGCTTATGGTTGGTCCTACAAGAAAAATGCAAATAACTATTTTGTAGAATATTTTATCAGCTTTAATTTTGAAAGAAAGACAAAAATTCATAGGAGTAACTGTTTTCGAGATATAAGCAAGAAACCAAAAAACTGTTACATTAATAAAGCGCTTGCATATAAGCAGATTTAGTACTATTAGTATTATTATTATTAATGTTATTGTTATTAATATGACGACTAAAAACGATTCTGAAGACTTTGGTGACTTTTATGTCTTTTTCTTTTTTCTCTACTAAAGTGTTAGACACAATTAATTTAGTTTAATTTCAGTATTTCAAACATTTTATTTTTAAGCAAGTTTTTGTTAAATATTATTTATATCCAACTTTATAACTCGCTTATGGTTGGTCTTACAAGAAAAATGCAAATAACTATTTTGTAGGAAATGTTATCAGCTTTAATTTTGAAAGAAAGATAAAAATTGATAGGAGTAACTGTTTTCGAGATATAAGCAAAAAACCAAAGTAAAAACTGTTACCGTTTCAGAACAAAAATGTAATTCAGAGACGAAGACGAAACTGCAGCATTTAAAAACGACTCTGAAGACTTTAGTGACTTTTATGTCACTTCCTTTTTCTTCTAATAAAGTATTGGACCCAATAAATTAAGTGTATTTTAAATCACAAGACATTTTCTGTTAAAGCACTTTTTTTTTAAATATTAATTATTTTCAATCATATATCTCGCTTATAAACGATTTTGAAGACTTTGGTGACTTTTATGTCTTTTTCTTTTTTCTCTACTAAAGTGTTAGACACAATTAATTTAGTTTAATTTCAGTATTTCAAACATTTTATTTTTAAGCAAGTTTTTGTTAAATATTATTTATATCCAACTTTATAACTCGCTTATGGTTGGTCCTACAAGAAAAATGCAAATAACTATTTTGAAGGAAATGTTATCAGCTTTAATTTTGAAAGAAAGATAAAAATTAATAGGAGTAACTGTTTTCGAGATATAAGCAAAAAACCAAAGTAAAAACTGTTACCGTTTCAGAACAAAAATGTAATTCAGTATTCAATGTTTGAGACGAAGACAAAAATGCAGCATTTAAAATCGACTCTGAAGACTTCAGTGACTTATATGTCACTCCCTTTTTTTTCTAATAAAGTATTGGACCTAAAAAATTAAGTGTATTTTAAATCACAAGACATTTTCTGTTAAAGCACTTCTTTTTTAAATATTAATTATTTTCAATTTTATATCTCGCTTATGGTTAGTCCTACATAAAAAATGCAAATAACTATTTTGTAGGAAATTTTATCAGCTTGAATTTTAGTAAAAAGATAAAAATTGATAGGAGTAACTGTTTTCGAGATATGAGCAAGAAACCAAAACACTGTTACCTTAATTAAGCGTTTGCATATAAGCAAATTTAGTACTATTAGTATTATTATTATTAATGTTATTGTTATTAATATGACGATTAAAGACAACTTTGAAACCTTTAGTGACTTTTTTTCTTGCTTATTTCTCGAAAACAGTTACTCCTATCAATTTTTATCTTTTTACTAAAATTAAAGCTGATAAAATTTCCTACCAAATAGTTATTTGCATTTTTCTTGTAGGACCAACCATAAGCGAGTTATAGAGATGGATATAAATAATATTTAACAAAAATTTGCTTTAAAATAAAATGTTTGAAATACTGAAATTAAACTAAATTAATTGTGACTAACACTTTAGTATAGGAAAAAGGAGAAGACATAAAAGTCACCAAAGTCTTTAGAGTCTTTTTTAGTCGTCATTTTAATAACAATAACATTAATAATAATAATACTAATAGTACTAAATTTGCTTATATGCAAGCGCTTTATTAAGGTAACAGTTTTTTGGTTTTTTGCTTATATCTCGAAAACAGTTACTCCTATCAATTTTTATCTTTTTACTAAAATTAAAGCTGATAAAATTTCCTACAAAATAGTTATTTGCATTTTTCTTGTAGGACCAAGCATAAGCGAGTTATAGAGATGGATATAAATAATATTTAACAAAAATTTGCTTTAAAATAAAATGTTTGAAATACTGAAATTAAACTAAATTAATTGTGTCTAACACTTTAGTAGAATAAAAAGAAAAAGACATAAAAGTCACTAAAGGTTTCAGAGTCGTTTTTAGTCGTCATATTAATAACAATAACATTAATAATAATAATACTAATATTACTAAATTTGCTTATATGCAAGCGCTTAATTAAGGCAACAGTTTCTTGCTTATATCTCAAAAACAGTTACTCCTATCAATTTTTATCTTTTTACAAAAATTAAAGCTGATAAAATTTCCTACAAAATAGTTATTTGCATTTTTTATGTAGAACTAACCATAAGCGAGATATAAGTTTGAAAATAATTAATATTTAAAGAAAAAGTGCTTTAACAGAAAATGTCTTGTGATTTAAAATACACTTAATTTAATGGGTTCAATACTTTATTAGAAGAAAAAGGAGGTGACATAAAAGTCACCAAAGTCTTCAGAGTGGTTTTTAGTACTAAATTTGCTTATATGTAAGCCCTTAATTAAGGTAACAGTTTTTTGGTTTCTTGCTTATATCTCGAAAACAGTTACTCCTATCAATTTTTATCTTTTCACTAAAATTAAAGCTGATAAAATTTCCTACAAAATACTTATTTGCATTTTTCATGTAGGACTAACCATAAGCGAGATATAAGTTTGAAAATAATTAATATTTAAAAAAAAAGTGTTTTAACAGAAAATGTCTTGGGATTTAAAATACACTTAATTTATTGGGTCCAATAGTTTATTAGAAGAAAAAGGAGGTGACATAAAAGTCACTGAAGTCTTCAGAGTCGATTTTAAATGCTGCATTTTCGTCTTCGTCTCAAACATTGAAAACTGAATTACATTTTTGTTCAGTAACAGTTACAGTTTTCTTATTGGTTTTTTGCTTATATCTCGAAAACTGTTACTCCTATCAATTTTTATCTTTATTTCAAAATTAAAGCTGATAAAATTTCCTACAAAATCGTTATTTGCATTTTTCTTGTAGGACCAACCATAAGCGAGTTATAGAGTTGGATATAAATAATATTTAACAAAAATTTGCTTTAAAATAAAATGTTTGAAAAACTGAAATTAAACTAATTTAATTGTGTCTAACACTTTAGTAGAGGAAAAAAAAAGACATAAAAGTCACTAAAGGTTTCAGAGTCGTCTTTAGTCGTCATATTAATAACAATAACATTAATGATAATAATACTAATAGTACTAAATTTGCTTATATGCAAACGCTTAATTAAGATAACAGTGTTTTCGTTTCTTGCTTATATCTCGAAAACAGTTACTCCTATAAATTTTTATCTTTTTACTAAAATTAAAGCTGATAAAATTTCCTACAAAATAGTTGTTTGCATTTCTTTTGTAAGACCAACCATAAGCGAGTTATAGAGTTGGATATAAATAATCGTCAACAAAAATTTGCTTTAAAATAAAATGTTTGAAAAACCGAAATTAAACTAAATTAATTGAGTCTAACACTTTAGTATAGGAAAAAGGAGAAGACATAAAAGTCACCAAAGTCTTCAGAGTCGTTTTTAGTCGTCATTTTAATAACAATAACATTAATAATAATAATACTAATAGTACTAAATTTGCTTATATGCAAGCGCTTTATTAAGGTAACAGTTTTTTGGTTTCTTGCTTATATCTCGAAAACAGTTACTCCTATCAATTTTTATCTTTTTACTAAAATTAAAGCTGATAAAATTTCCTACAAAATAGTTATTTGCATTTTTCTTGTAGGACCAAGCATAAGCGAGTTATAGAGATGGATATAAATAATATTTAACAAAAATTTGCTTTAAAATAAAATGTTTGAAATACTGAAATTAAACTAAATTAATTGTGTCTAACACTTTAGTAGAGGAAAAAGAAGAAGACATAAAAGTCACTAAAGGTTTCAGAGTCGTCTTTAGTCGTCATATTATTAACAATAACGTTAATAATAATAATACTATTAGTACTAAATTAGCTTATATGCAAACGCTTAATTAAGGTAACAGTTTTTTGGTTTCTTGCTTATATCTCGAAAACAGTTACTCCTATCAATTTTTATCTTTTTTTATTTTTATATCAAATTTTTGTTAAAGATTATTTATATCCAACTCTATAACTCGCTTATAGTTGGTCCTACAAAAAAATGCAAAAAACTATTTTGTAAAAAATTTTATCCGCTTTAATTTTGAAGGAAAGATAAAAATTGATAGGAGTAACTGTTTTCGAGATATAAGCAAAAAACCAAAGTGAAAACTGTAACAGTTACTAAACAAAAATGTAATTCAGTATTTAATGTTTGAGACGAAGACGAAAATGTAGCATTTACTGTCACCTCCTTTTTCTTCTAATTAAGTATTGGACCCAATAAATTAAGTGTATTTTAAATCACAAGACATTTTCTGTTAAAGCACTTTTTTTTAAATATTAATTATTTTCAAACTTATATCTCGCTTATGGTTAGTCCTACATAAAAAATGCAAATAAATATTTTGTAGGAAATTTTATCAGCTTTAATTTTAGTAAAAAGATAACAATTGATAGGAGTAACTGTTTTTGAGATATAAGCAAGAAACTGTTACCTTAATTAACCGCTTGCATATAAGCAAATTTAGTAATATTAGTATTATTATTATTAATGTTATTGTTATTAATATGACGACTAAAAACGACTCTTAAGACTTTGGTGACTTTTATGTCTTCTCTTTTTTCCTCTACTAAAGTGTTAGTCTTAATTAATTTAGTTTAATTTCGGTTTTTCAAACATTTTATTTATTTTTATTTTTGTAGGAGTAACTGTTTTCGAGATATAAGCAAAAAACCAATAAGAAAACTGTAACTGTTACTGAACAAAAATGTAATTCAGTTTTCAATGTTTGAGACAAAGACAAAAATGCAGCATTTAAAATCGACTCTGAAGACTTTAGTGACTGTTATGCCTCCTCCTTTTTCTTCTAATAAAGTAATGGACCCATTAAATTAAGTGTATTTTAAATCACAAGACATTTTCTGTTAAAGCACTTTTTTTTTAAATATTAATTATTTTCAAACTTATATCTCGCTTATGGTTAGTCCTACATGAAAAATGCAAATTACTATTTTGTACAAAACTTTATCAGCTTGCTTTAATTTTAGTAAAAATTTAAAAATTGATAGGAGTAACTGTTTTCGAGATATAAGCAAGAAACCAAAAAACTGTTACCTTAATTAAGCGCTTGCATATAAGCAAATTTAGTAATATTAGTATTATTATTATTAATGTTATTGTTATTAATATGACGACTAAAAACGACTCTCAAGACTTTGGTGACTTTTATGTCTTCTCCTTTTACCTCTACTAAAGTGTTAGTCTTAGTTTATTTTAATTTCGGTTTTTCAAACATTTTATTTTAAAGCAAATTTTTGTTAAAGATTATTTATATCCAACTCTATAACTCGCTTATGGTTGGTCCTACAAAAAAATGCAAATAACTATTTTGTAGGAAATTTTATCAGCTTTAATTTTGAAAAAAAGATAAAAATTCATAGGAGTAACTGTTTTCGAGATATAAGCAAGAAACCAAAAAACTGTTACCTTAATTAAGCGTTTGCATATAAGCAAATTTAGTACTATTAGTATTATTATTATTAATGTTATTGTTATTAATATGACGACTAAAGACGACTCTGAAACATTTAGTGACTTTTATGTCTTCTCCTTTTTCCTCTACTAAAGTGTTAGACACAATTAAATTAGTTTAATTCCGGTTTTTCAAGCATTCTATTTTAAAGCAAATTTTTGTTAAATATTATTTATATCCAACTCTATAACTCGTTTATTCTTGGTCCTACAAGAAAAATGTAAATAACTATTTTGTTGGAAATTTTATCAGCTTTAATTTTGAAAGAAAGATAAAATTTGATAGGAGTAACTGTTTTCGAGATATAAGCAAAAAACCAATAAGAAAACTGTAACTGTTACTGAACAAAAATGTAATTCAGTTTTCAATGTTTGAGACGAAGACAAAAATGCAGCATTTAAAAACGACTCTGAAGACTTCAGTGACTTTTATGTTACCTCCTTTTTCTTCTAATAAAGTATTGGACCCAATAAATTAAGTGTATTTTAAATCACAAGACATTTTCTGTTAAAACACTTTTTTTTAATTATTAATTATTTTCAAACTTATATCTCGCTTATGGTTAGTTCTACATGAAAAATGCAAATAACTATTTTGTAGGAAATTTTATCACCTTTAATTTTGGTGAAAAAGTAAAAATTGTTAGGAGTAACTGTTTTCGAGATATAAGCAAAAAACAAAAAAACTGTTACCTTAAGTAAGCGCTTGCATATAAGCAAATTTAGTACTACTAGTATTGTTATTATAAATGTTATTGTTATTAATATGACGACTAAAGACAACTCTAAGACTTTAGTGACTTTTATGTCTCCTCCTTTTTCCTCTACTAAAGTGTTAGACACAATTAATTTAGTTTAATTTCAGTTTTTCAAACATTTTATTTTAAAGCAAATTTTTGTTAAATATTAAAAACTATAAAATGGGTTAGATTGCCTAAAAACACAGATCACACATGATCTTTTGCATAGAAATGAGAAAACGCTCATGTAACACACAAAATAAGCTCCATTTTTCCTTATTAAAAGTATTATTATTATTATTACTTATGTTACTATTACTATTATTATTATTATTATTATTATTATTATTATTTTTATTATTATTATTATTACTATTATTATTATTATTATTATTATTATTATTATTATTATTATTATTAATTTTATTATTATTAAAAACTGATTATAACATTTGTATAGTAAATGCTTTTATACCAGTTTTAAAATGAGATATTAATTTTCGACAATTTGTTGCCTAAAAACACAGATCACAGATGATTTCTTGCATAGAAATGAGAAAACGCTCATATAACACACAAAATAAGCTTCATTTTTGCTTAGAAAACTAAGCTTACTTTTATTACTATTATTATTTTCATTATTATTATTATTAATATTATTATTATTATTACTATTATTATTATTATTATTATTATTATTATTATTATTATTATTATTATTATTGTTATTATTATTATTATTAAAAACTTATATTAAACAGACAGAAAACGTCGTATTCTGACACAAAAAAACGAATTACGTTATAGACTTGACGAGATCGGCGTATCTCGGACTCTTATAGGACCCTTATAGGGTCAAAAAGTATCAGTTTGGATTAAAACAAATTATTTTTGTTGAGTCTCAGTCTGAATTGTTTATCAGTTCAAACAAAAACGGCTTATTTTAGACGATCTTTTGCTTTGAACAAGAAAACTTACATAGAACAGATTAAAAACGTATTAATCTGGCATAAAAGAGCAATTTATGTATCACTTCGGATAAAGGCAGCTAATCCTATTCGTTTTATTGCTTAAAATAGACAAAATTGTTAATAAATCTAACAAAAACGCTGTATTCTAGCACAAAATACTAATTACATTATAGTATCGACGAGAATAGCTTATTTGGAATGATTCTATGCTTCCAAACGAGTAAATTTTTATTAAACAGATGCCAAACATCATGTTTTGTCCTATAAAGACATTTTATATTGCAGTTTGTATTAAAACAAAATATTTTCGTTGATTCTTTGTTAGAAGCAGCAAACCTAACATTAAAGAATCTGAAAACTTTGTATTCGGACACAAACCACCGAATTTTGTATCAGTTTAGACAAAAACGTTTAAATCACAAGACATTTTCTGTTAAAGCACTTTTTTTTTAAATATTAATTATTTTCAATCATATTAGTAGAGAAAAAAGGAAAAGACATAAAAGTCACTAAAGGTTTCAGAGTTGTCTTTAGTTGTCATATTAATAACAATAACATTAATAATAATAATACTAATAGTACTAAATTTGCTTATATGCAAACGCTTAATTAAGGTAACAGTGTTTTGGTTTCTTGCTTATATCTCGAAAACAGTTACTCCAATCAATTTTTATCTTTTTACTAAAATTCAAGCTGATAAAATTTCCTACAAAATAGTTATTTGCATTTTTCATGTAGGACTAACCATAAGCGAGATATATGATTGAAAATAATTAATATTTAAAAAAAAAGTGCTTTAACAGAAAATGTCTTGTGATTTAAAATACACTTAATTTATTGGGTCCAATACTTTATTAGAAGAAAAAGGAAGTGACATAAAAGTCACTGAAGTCTTCAGAGTCGTTTTTAAATGCTGCAGTTTCGTCTTCGTCTCAAACATTGAAAGCCGAATTACATTTTTGTTCAGTAACAGTCACAGTTTTCTTATTGGTTTTTTGCTTATATCTCGAAAACAGTTACTCCTATCAATTTTTATCTTTTTTTCAAAATTAAAGCTGATAAAATTTCCTACAAAATAGTTATTTGCATTTTTCTTGTAGGACCAACCATAAGCGAGTTATAGAGTTGGATATAAATAATATTTAACAAAAATTTGCTTTAAAATAAAATGTTTGAAAAACTGAAATTAAACTAATTTAATTGTGTCTAACACTTTAGTAGAGGAAAAAGAAGAAGACATAAAAGTCACTAAAGGTTTCAAAGTTGTCTTTAATCGTAATATTAATAACAATAACATTAATAATAATAATACTAATAGTACTAAATTTGCTTATATGCAAACGCTTAATTAAGGTAACAGTGTTTTGGTTTCTTGCTTATATCTCGAAAACAGTTACTCCTATCAATTTTTATCTTTTTACTAAAATTAAAGCTGATAAAATTTCCTACAAAATAGTTAATTGCATTTTTAATGTAGGACTAACCATAAGCGAGATATAAATTTGAAAATAATTAAAATTTAAAAAAAAGTGCTTCAACAGAAAATGTCTTGTGATTTAAAATACACTTAATTTATTGGGTCCAATACTTTATTAGAAGAAAAAAGAGGTGACAGAAAGGTCACTGAAGTTTTTAGAGTCGTTTGTAAATGCTGCATTTTCGTCTTCGTCTCAAACATTGAAAACTGAATTACATTTTTGTTCAGTAACTGTTACAGTTTTCTTATTGGTTTTTTGCTTATATCTCGAAAACAGTTACTCCTATCAATTTTTATCTTTTTTTTTAAATTAAAGCTGATAAAGCTTCCTACAAAATAGTTGTTTGCATTTTTCTTGTAGGACCAACCATAAGCGAGTTATAGAGTTGGATATAAATAATATTTAACAAAAATTTGCTTTAAATAAAATGTTTGAAAAACCGAAATTAAACTAAATTAATTGAGTCTAACACTTTAGTAGAGAAAAAAGAAAAAGACATAAAAGTCACCAAAGTCTTCAGAATCGTTTTTAGTCGTCATATTAATAACAATAACATTATTAATAATAATACTAATAGTACTAAATCTGCTTATATGCAAGCGCTTTATTAAGGTAACAGTTTTTTGGTTTCTTGCTTATATCTCGAAAACAGTTACTCCTATCAATTTTTATCTTTTTTTCAAAATTAAAGCTGATAAAATTTCCTACAAAATAGTTATTTGCATTTTTCTTGTAGGACCAACCATAAGCGAGTTATAGAGTTGGATATAAATAATATTTAACAAAAATTTGCTTTAAAATAAAATGTTTGAAAAACTGAAATTAAACTAATTTAATTGTGTCTAACACTTTAGTAGAGGAAAAAGAAGAAGACATAAAAGTCACTAAAGGTTTCAAAGTTGTCTTTAATCGTCATATTAATAACAATAACATTAATAATAATAATACTAATAGTACTAAATTTGCTAATATGCAAACGCTTAATTAAGGTAACAGTGTTTTGGTTTCTTGCTCATATCTCGAAAACAGTTACTCCTATCAACTTTTATCTTTTTACTAAAATTCAAGCTGATAAAATTTCCTACAAAATAATTATTTGCATTTTTTATGTAGGACTAACCATAAGCGAGATATAAGATTGAAAATAATTAATATTTAAAAAAGAAGTGCTTTAACAGAAAATGTCTTGTGATTTAAAATACACTTAATTTATTAGGTCCAATACTTTATTAGAAAAAAAGGGGGTGACATATAAGTCACTGAAGTCTTCAGAGTCGATTTTAAATGCTGCATTTTCGTCTTCGTCTCAAACATTGAAAACTGAATTACATTTTTGTTCTGAAACGGTAACAGTTTTTACATTGGTTTTTTGCTTATATCTCGAAAACAGTTACTCCTATCAATTTTTATCTTTCTTTCAAAATTAAAGCCGATAACATTTCCTACAAAATAGTTATTTGCATTTTTCTTGTAGGACCAACCATAAGCGAGTTATAAAGTTGGATATAAATAATATTTAACAAAAACTTGCTTAAAAATAAAATGTTTGAAATACTGAAATTAAACTAAATTAATTGTGTCTAACACTTTAGTTGAGAAAAAAGAAAAAGACATAAGTCACCAAAGTCTTCAAAATCGTTTTTAGTCGTCATATTAATAACAATAACATTAACAATAATAATACTAATAGTACTAAATCTGCTTATATGCAAGCGCTTTATTAAGGTAACAGTTTTTTGGTTTCTTGCTTATATCTCGAAAACAGTTACTCCTATGAATTTTTGTCTTTTTTTCAAAATTAAAGCTGATAAAATTTCCTACAAAATAGTTATTTGCATTTTTCTTGTAGGACCAACCATAAGCGAGTTATAGAGTTGGATATAAATAATTTTTAACAAAAATTTGCTTTAAAATAAAATGTTTGAAAAACTGAAATTAAACTAATTTAATTGTGTCTAACACTTTAGTAGAGGAAAAAGGAAGAGACATAAAAGTCACTAAAGGTTTCAGAGTTGTCTTTAGTTGTCATATTAATAACAATAACATTAATAATAATAATACTAATAGTACTAAATTTGCTTATATGCAAACGCTTAATTAAGGTAACAGTGTTTTGGTTTCTTGCTTATATCTCGAAAACAGTTACTCCTATCAATTTTTATCTTTTTACTAAAATTCAAGCTGATAAAATTTCCTATAAAATAGTTATTTGCATTTTTCATGTAGGACTAACCATAAGCGAGATATATGATTGAAAATAATTAATATTTAAAAAAAAGTGCTTTAACAGAAAATGTCTTGTGATTTAAAATACACTTAATTTATTGGGTCCAATACTTTATTAGAAGAAAAAGGAAGTGACATAAAAGTCACTGAAGTCTTCAGAGTCGTTTTTAAATGCTGCAGTTTCGTCTTCGTCTCAAACATTGAAAACTGAATTACATTTTTGTTCAGTAACAGTCACAGTTTTCTTATTGGTTTTTTGCTTATATCTCGAAAACAGTTACTCCTATAAATTTTTATCTTTCTGTCAAAATTAAAGCTGATAAAATTTCCTACAAAATAAATATTTGCATTTTTCTTGTAGGACCAACCATAAGCGAGTTATAGAGTTGGATATAAATAATATTTAACAAAAATTTGCTTTAAAATAAAATGTTTGAAAAACTGAAATTAAACTAATTTAATTGTGTCTAACACTTTAGTAGAGGAAAAAGAAGAAGACATAAAAGTCACTAAAGGTTTCAAAGTTGTCTTTAATCGTCATATTAATAACAATAACATTAATAATAATAATACTAATAGTACTAAATTTGCTTATATGCAAACGCTTAATTAAGGTAACAGTGTTTTGGTTTCTTGCTCATATCTCGAAAACAGTTACTCCTATCAATTTTTATCTTTCTTTCAAAATTAAAGCTGATAACATTTCCTACAAAATAGTTATTTGCATTTTTCTTGTGGGACCAACCATAAGCGAGTTATAAAGTTGGATATAAATAATATTTAACAAAAACTTGCTTAAAAATAAAATGATTGAAATACTGAAATTAAACTAAATTAATTGTGTCTAACACTTTAGTAGAGAAAAAAGAAAAAGACATAAAAGTCACCAAAGTTTTCAGAATCGTTTTTAGTCGTCATATTAATAACAATAACATTAATAATAATAATACTAATAGTACTAAATCTGCTTATATGCAAGCGCTTTATTAAGGTAACAGTTTTTTGGTTTCTTGCTTATATCTCGAAAACAGTTACTCCTATGAATTTTTGTCTTTCTTGTCTTCTTCTTTTTCCTCTACTAAAGTGTTAGACACAATTAAATTAGTTTAATTTCAGTTTTTCAAACATTTTATTTTAAAGCAAATTTTTGTTAAATATTATTTATATCCAACTCTATAACTCGCTTATGGTTGGTCCTACAAGAAAAATGCAAATAACTATTTTGTAGGAAATTTTATCAGCTTGAATTTTAGTAAAAAGATAAAAATTGATAGGAGTAACTGTTTTCGAGATATAAGCAAGAAACCAAAACACTGTTACCTTAATTAAGCTTTTGCATATAAGCAAATTTAGTACTATTAGTATTATTATTATTAATGTTATTGTTATTAATATGACAACTAAAGACAACTCTGAAACCTTTAGTGACTTTTATGTTTTTTCCTTTTTTCTCTACTAAAGTGTTAGACACAGTTAAATTAGTTTAATTTCAGTTTTTCAAACATTTTATTTTAAAGCAAATTTTTGTTAAATATTATTTATATCCAACTCTATACTCGCTTATGGTTGGTCCTACAAGAAAAATGCAAATAACTATTTTGTAGGAAATGTTATCAGCTTTAATTTTGAAAGAAAGATAAAAATTGATAGGAGTAACTGTTTTCGAGATATAAGCAAGAAACCAAAAAACTGTTACCTTAATAAAGCGCTTGCATATAAGCAGATTTAGTACTATTAGTATTATTATTGTTAATGTTATTGTTATTAATATGACGACTAAAAACGATTTTGAAGACTTTGGTGACTTATGTCTTTTTCTTTTTTCTCAACTAAAGTGTTAGACACAATTAATTTAGTTTAATTTCAGTATTTCAAACATTTTATTTTTAAGCAAGTTTTTGTTAAATATTATTTATATCCAACTTTATAACTCGCTTATGGTTGGTCCTACAAGAAAAATGCAAATAACTATTTTGTAGGAAATGTTATCGGCTTTAATTTTGAAAGAAAGATAAAAATTGATAGGAGTAACTGTTTTCGAGATATAAGCAAAAAACCAATGTAAAAACTGTTACCGTTTCAGAACAAAAATGTAATTCAGTTTTCAATGTTTGAGACGAAGACGAAAATGCAGCATTTAAAATCGACTCTGAAGACTTCAGTGACTTATATGTCACCCCCTTTTTTTCTAATAAAGTATTGGACCTAATAAATTAAGTGTATTTTAAATCACAAGACATTTTCTGTTAAAGCACTTCTTTTTTAAATATTAATTATTTTCAATCTTATATCTCGCTTATGGTTAGTCCTACATAAAAAATGCAAATAATTATTTTGTAGGAAATTTTATCAGCTTGAATTTTAGTAAAAAGATAAAAGTTGATAGGAGTAACTGTTTTCGAGATATAAGCAAGAAACCAAAAAACTGTTACCTTAATAAAGCGCTTGCATATAAGCAGATTTAGTACTATTAGTATTATTATTAATAATGTTATTGTTATTAATATGACGACTAAAAACGATTCTGAAGACTTTGGTGACTTTTATGTCTTTTTCTTTTTTCTCTACTAAAGTGTTAGACTCAATTAATTTAGTTTAATTTCGGTTTTTCAAACATTTTATTTAAAGCAAATTTCTGTTAAATATTATTTATATCCAACTCTATAACTCGCTTATGGTTGGTCCTACAAGAAAAATGCAAACAACTATTTTGTAGGAAGCTTTATCAGCTTTAATTTAAAAAAAAAGATAAAAATTGATAGGAGTAACTGTTTTCGAGATATAAGCAAAAAACCAATAAGAAAACTGTAACAGTTACTGAACAAAAATGTAATTCAGTTTTCAATGTTTGAGACGAAGACGAAAATGCAGCATTTACAAACGACTCTAAAAACTTCAGTGACCTTTCTGTCACCTCTTTTTTCTTCTAATAAAGTATTGGACCCAATAAATTAAGTGTATTTTAAATCACAAGACATTTTCTGTTGAAGCACTTTTTTTTAAATTTTAATTATTTTCAAATTTATATCTCGCTTATGGTTAGTCCTACATTAAAAATGCAATTAACTATTTTGTAGGAAATTTTATCAGCTTTAATTTTAGTAAAAAGATAAAAATTGATAGGAGTAACTGTTTTCGAGATATAAGCAAGAAACCAAAACACTGTTACCTTAATTAAGCGTTTGCATATAAGCAAATTTAGTACTATTAGTATTATTATTATTAATGTTATTGTTATTAATATTACGATTAAAGACAACTTTGAAACCTTTAGTGACTTTTATGTCTTCTTCTTTTTCCTCTACTAAAGTGTTAGACACAATTAAATTAGTTTAATTTCAGTTTTTCAAACATTTTATTTTAAAGCAAATTTTTGTTAAATATTATTTATATCCAACTCTATAACTCGCTTATGGTTGGTCCTACAAGAAAAATGCAAATAACTATTTTGTAGGAAATTTTATCAGCTTTAATTTTGAAAAAAAGATAAAAATTGATAGGAGTAACTGTTTTCGAGATATAAGCAAAAAACCAATAAGAAAACTGTGACTGTTACTGAACAAAAATGTAATTCGGCTTTCAATGTTTGAGACGAAGACGAAACTGCAGCATTTAAAAACGACTCTGAAGACTTCAGTGACTTTTATGTCACTTCCTTTTTCTTCTAATAAAGTATTGGACCCAATAAATTAAGTGTATTTTAAATCACAAGACATTTTCTGTTAAAGCACTTTTTTTTTAAATATTAATTATTTTCAATCATATATCTCGCTTATGGTTAGTCCTACATGAAAAATGCAAATAACTATTTTGTAGGAAATTTTATCAGCTTGAATTTTAGTAAAAAGATAAAAATTGATTGGAGTAACTGTTTTCGAGATATAAGCAAGAAACCAAAACACTGTTACCTTAATTAAGCGTTTGCATATAAGCAAATTTAGTACTATTAGTATTATTATTATTAATGTTATTGTTATTATTATGACAACTAAAGACAACTCTGAAACCTTTAGTGACTTTTATGTCTTTTCCTTTTTTCTCTACTAAAGTGTTAGACACAGTTAAATTAGTTTAATTTCAGTTTTTCAAACATTTTATTTTAAAGCAAATTTTTGTTAAATATTATTTATATCCAACTCTATAACTCGCTTATGGTTGGTCCTACAAGAAAAATGCAAATAACTATTTTGTAGAATATTTTATCAGCTTAAATTTTGAAAGAAAGACAAAAATTCATAGGAGTAACTGTTTTCGAGATATAAGCAAGAAACCAAAAAACTGTTACCTTAATAAAGCGCTTGCATATAAGCAGATTTAGTACTATTAGTATTATTATTATTAATGTTATTGTTATTAATATGACGACTAAAAACGATTCTGAAGACTTTGGTGACTTTTATGTCTTTTTCTTTTTTCTCTACTAAAGTGTTAGACACAATTAATTTAGTTTAATTTCAGTATTTCAAACATTTTATTTTTAAGCAAGTTTTTGTTAAATATTATTTATATCCAACTTTATAACTCGCTTATGGTTGGTCCTACAAGAAAAATGCAAATAACTATTTTGTAGGAAATGTTATCAGCTTTAATTTTGAAAGAAAGATAAAAATTGATAGGAGTAACTGTTTTCGAGATATAAGCAAAAAACCAAAGTAAAAACTGTTACCGTTTCAGAACAAAAATGTAATTCAGTTTTCAATGTTTGAGACGAAGACGAAAATGCAGCATTTAAAATCGACTCTGAAGACTTCAGTGACTTATATGTCACCCCCTTTTTTTTAATAAAGTATTGGACCTAATAAATTAAGTGTATTTTAAATCACAAGACATTTTCTGTTAAAGCACTTCTTTTTTAAATATTAATTATTTTCAATCTTATATCTCGCTTATGGTTAGTCCTACACAAAAAATGCAAATAACTATTTTGTAGGAAATTTTATCAGCTTGAATTTTAGTAAAAAGATAAAAATTGATAGGAGTAACTGTTTTCGAGATATGAGCAAGAAACCAAAACACTGTTACCTTAATTAAGCGTTTGCATATAAGCAAATTTAGTACTATTAGTATTATTATTATTAATGTTATTGTTATTAATATGACGATTAAAGACAACTTTGAAATTTTTAGTGACTTTTATGTCTTCTTCTTTTACCTCAACTAAAGTGTTAGACACAATTAAATTAGTTTAGTTTCAGTTTTTCAAACATTTTATTTTAAAGCAAATTTTTGTTAAATATTATTTATATCCAACTCTATAACTCGCTTATGGTTGGTCCTACAAGAAAAATGCAAATAACTATTTTGTAGGAAATTTTATCAGCTTTAATTTTGGAAGAAAGATAAAAATTGATAGGAGTAACTGTTTTCGAGATATAAGCAAAAAACCAATAAGAAAACTCTGACTGTTACTGAACAAAAATGTAATCCGGTTTTCAATGTTTGAGACGAAGACGAAACTGCAGCATTTAAAAACGACTCTGAAGACTTCAGTGACTTTTATGTCACTTCCTTTTTCTTCTAATAAAGTATTGGACCCAATAAATTAAGTGTATTTTAAATCACAAGACATTTTCTGTTAAAGCACTTTTTTTTTAAATATTAATTATTTTCAATCATATATCTCGCTTATGGTTAGTCCTACATGAAAAATGCAAATAACTATTTTGTAGGAAATTTTATCAGCTTGAATTTTAGTAAAAAGATAAAAATTGATAGGAGTAACTGTTTTCGAGATATAAGCAAGAAACCAAAACACTGTTACCTTAATTAAGCGTTTACATATAAGCAAATTTAGTACTATTAGTATTATTATTATTAATGTTATTGTTATTAATATGACAACTAAAGACAACTCTGAAATCTTTAGTGACTTTTATGTCTTTTCCTTTTTTCTCTACTAAAGTGTTAGACACAGTTAAATTAGTTTAATTTCAGTTTTTCAAACATTTTATTTTAAAGCAACTTTTTGTTAAATATTATGTATATCCAACTCTATAACTCGCTTATGGTTGGTCCTACAAGAAAAATGCAAATAACTATTTTGTAGAATATTTTATCAGCTTTAATTTTGAAAGAAAGACAAAAATTCATAGGAGTAACTGTTTTCGAGATATAAGCAAGAAACCAAAAAACTGTTACCTTAATAAAGCGCTTGCATATAAGCAGATTTTGTACTATTAGTATTATTATTATTAATGTTATTGTTATTAATATGACGACTAAAAACGATTCTGAAGACTTTGGTGACTTTTATGTCTTTTTCTTTTTTCTCTACTAAAGTGTTAGACACAATTAATTTAGTTTAATTTCAGTATTTCAAACATTTTATTTTTAAGCAAGTTTTTGTTAAATATTATTTATATCCAACTTTATAACTCGCTTATGGTTGGTCCTACAAGAAAAATGCAAATAACTATTTTGTAGGAAATGTTATCAGCTTTAATTTTGAAAGAAAGATAAAAATTGATAGGAGTAACTGTTTTCGAGATATAAGCAAAAAACCAAAGTAAAAACTGTTACCGTTTCAGAACAAAAATGTAATTCAGTTTTCAATGTTTGAGACGAAGACGAAAATGCAGCATTTAAAATCGACTCTGAAGACTTCAGTGACTTATATGTCACCCCCTTTTTTTTTTAATAAAGTATTGGACCTAATAAATTAGGTGTATTTTAAATCACAAGACATTTTCTGTTAAAGCACTTTTTTTTTAAATATTAATTATTTTCAATCATATATCTCGCTTATGGTTAGTCCTACATGAAAAATGCAAATAACTATTTTGTAGGAAATTTTATCAGCTTGAATTTTAGTAAAAAGATAAAAATTGATAGGAGTAACTGTTTTCGAGATATAAGCAAGAAACCAAAACACTGTTACCTTAATTAAGCGTTTGCATATAAGCAAATTTAGTACTATTAGTATTATTATTATTAATGTTATTGTTATTAATATGACAACTAAAGACAACTCTGAAACCTTTAGTGACTTTTATGTCTTTTCCTTTTTTCTCTACTAAAGTGTTAGACACAGTTAAATTAGTTTAATTTCAGTTTTTCAAACATTTTATTTTAAAGCAAATTTTTGTTAAATATTATTTATATCCAACTCTATAACTCGCTTATGGTTGGTCCTACAAGAAAAATGCAAATAACTATTTTGTAGAATATTTTATCAGCTTTAATTTTGAAAAAAAGACAAAAATTTATAGGAGTAACTGATTTCGAGATATAAGCAAGAAACCAAAAAACTGTTACCTTAATAAAGCGCTTGCATATAAGCAGATTTAGTACTATTAGTATTATTATTATTAATGTTATTGTTATTAATATGACGACTAAAAACGATTCTGAAGACTTTGGTGACTTTTATGTCTTTTTCTTTTTTCTCTACTAAAGTGTTAGACACAATTAATTTAGTTTAATTTCAGTATTTCAAGCATTTTATTTTTAAGCAAGTTTTTGTTAAATATTATTTATATCTAACTTTATAACTCGCTTATGGTTGGTCCTACAAGAAAAATGCAAATAACTATTTTGTAGGAAATGTTATCAGCTTTAATTTTGAAAGAAAGATAAAAATTGATAGGAGTAACTGTTTTCGAGATATAAGCAAAAAACCAAAGTAAAAACTGTTACCGTTTCAGAACAAAAATGTAATTCAGTTTTCAATGTTTGAGACGAAGACGAAAATGCAGCATTTAAAATCGACTCTGAAGACTTCAGTGACTTATATGTCACCCCCTTTTTTTTTTTAATAAAGTATTGGACCTAATAAATTAAGTGTATTTTAAATCACAAGACATTTTCTGTTAGAGCACTTCTTTTTTAAATATTAATTATTTTCAATCTTATATCTCGCTTATGGTTAGTCCTACATAAAAAATGCAAATAACTATTTTGTAGGAAATTTTATCAGCTTGAATTTTAGTAAAAAGATAAAAATTGATAGGAGTAACTGTTTTCGAGATATGAGCAAGAAACCAAAACACTGTTACCTTAATTAAGCGTTTGCATATAAGCAAATTTAGTACTATTTGTATTATTATTATTAATGTTATTGTTATTAATATGACGATTAAAGACAACTTTGAAACCTTTAGTGACTTTTATGTCTTCTTCTTTTTCCTCTACTAAAGTGTTAGACACAATTAAATTAGTTTAATTTCAGTTTTTCAAACATTTTATTTTAAAGCAAATTTTTGTTAAATATTATTTATATCCAACTCTATAACTCGCTTATGGTTGGTCCTACAAGAAAAATGCAAATAACTATTTTGTAGGAAATTTTATCAGCTTTAATTTTGACAGAAAGATAAAAATTGATAGGAGTAACTGTTTTCGAGATATAAGCAAAAAACCAATAAGAAAACTGTGACTGTTACTGAACAAAAATGTAATTCAGTTTTCAATGTTTGAGACGAAGACGAAACTGCAGCATTTAAAAACGACTCTGAAGACTTCAGTGACTTTTATGTCACTTCCTTTTTCTTCTAATAAAGTATTGGACCCAATAAATTAAGTGTATTTTAAATCACAAGACATTTTCTGTTAAAGCACTTTTTTTTTAAATATTAATTATTTTCAATCATATATCTCGCTTATGGTTAGTCCTACATGAAAAATGCAAATGACTATTTTGTAGGAAATTTTATCAGCTTGAATTTTAGTAAAAAGATAAAAATTGATAGGAGTAACTGTTTTCGAGACATAAGCAAGAAACCAAAACACTGTTACCTTAATTAAGCGTTTGCATATAAGCAAATTTAGTACTATTAGTATTATTATTATTAATGTTATTGTTATTAATATGACAACTAAAGACAACTCTGAAACCTTTAGTGACTTTTATGTCTTTTTCTTTTTCCTCTACTAAAGTGTTAGACTCAATAAATTTAGTTTAATTTCGGTTTTTCAAACATTTTATTTTAAAGCAAATTTTTGTTAAATATTATTTATATCCAACTCTATAACTCGCTTATGGTTGGTCCTACAAAAAAATGCAAATAACTATTTTGTAGGAAATTTTATTAGCTTTAATTTTGAAAAAAAGATAAAAATTGATAGGAGTAACTGTTTTCGAGATATAAGCAAGAAACCAAAAAAATGTTACGTTAATTAAGCGTTTGCATATAAGCAAATTTAGTACTATTAGTATTATTATTATTAATGTTATTGTTATTAATATAACGACTAAAGACGACTCTGAAACATTTAGTGACTTTTATGTCTTTTCCTTTTTCCTCTACTAAAGTGTTAGACACAATTAATTTAGTTTAATTCCGGTTTTTCAAGCATTTTATTTTAAAGCAAATTTTTGTTAAATATTATTTATATCCAACTCTATAACTCGTTTATGCTTGGTCCTACAAGAAAAATGTAAATAACTATTTTGTTGGAAATTTTATCAGCTTTAATTTTGAAAGAAAGATAAAATTTGATAGGAGTAACTGTTTTCGAGATATAAGCAAAAAACCAATAAGAAAACTGTAACTGTTACTGAACAAAAATGTAATTCAGTTTTCAATGTTTGAGACGAAGTCAAAAATGCAGCATTTAAAAACGACTCTGAAGACTTCAGTGACTTTTATGTCACCTCCTTTTTCTTCTAATAAAGTATTGGACCCAACAAATTAAGTGTATTTTAAATCACAAGACATTTTCTGTTAAAACACTTTTTTTTAATTAATAATTATTTTCAAACTTATATCTCGCTTATGGTTAGTTCTACATGAAAAATGCAAATAACTATTTTGTAGGAAATTTTATCACCTTTAATTTTGGTGAAAAAGTAAAAATTGATAGGAGTAACTGTTTTCGAGATATAGGCAAATAACAAAAAAACTGTTACCTTAATTAAGCGCTTGCATATAAGCAAATTTAGTACTACTAGTATTGTTGTTATAAATGTTATTGTTATTAATATGACGACTAAAGACAACTTTAAGACTTTAGCGACTTTTATGTCTCCTCCTTTTTCCTCTACTAAAGTGTTAGACACAATTAATTTAGTTTAATTTCGGTTTTTCAAACATTTTATTTTAAAGCAAATTTTTGTTAAATATTAAAAATTATAAAATGGCTTAGATTGCCTAAAAACACAGATCACACATGATCTTTTGCATAGAAATGAGAAAACGCTCATATAACACAAAATAAGCTTCATTTTGGCTTAGAAAACTAAGCTTACTTTTACTACTACTATTATTTTTATTTTTATTATTATTATTATTATTACTATTATTTTTATTATTATTATTACTATTATTATTATTATTATTATTATTATTATTATTATTATTATTAATATTATTATTATTAAAGACCGATTATAACTTTTGTATAGTAAATGTTTTTATACCAGTTTTAAAATGAGTTATTAATTTTAGACAATTTCTTGCCTAAAAACACAGATCACAGATGATCTCTTGCATAGAAATGAGAAAACGCTCAGATAACACAAAATAAGCATCATTTTTGCTTAGAAAAACTAAGCTTTAATTTAGAAAGAAATTTATTATTATAAGTATTATTATCATTATTATTATTATTATTATTATTATTATTATTATTATTATTATTATTATTATTATTATTATTATTATTATTATTATTGTTTCTTTTATTACTATTATTATTATTATTATTATTATTATTATTATTATTATTATTATTATTATTATTATTATTAACTTTTGTATAGTAAATGTTTTTATACCAGTTTTAAAATGAGTTATTAATTTTATTCAATTTCTTGCCTAAAAACACAGATCACAGATGATCTCTTGCATAGAAATGAGAAAACGCTCATATAACACACAAAATAAGCATCATTTTTGCTTAGAAAAACTAAGCTTTAATTTAGAAAGAAATTCATTATTATAAGTATTATTATCATTATTATTATTATTATTATTATTATTATTATTATTTCTTTTATTACTATTATTATTATTATTATTACTATTATTATTATTATTATTATTACTATTATTATTATTATTATTATTATTATTATTATTATTATTAACTTTTGTATAGTAAATGTTTTTATACCAGTTTTAAAATGAGTTATTAATTTTAGACAATTTCTTGCCTAAAAATACAGATCACAGATGATTTCTTGCATAGAAATGAGAAAGCGCTCATATAACACACAAAATAAGCTTCATTTTTGCTTAGAAAACTAAGCTTACTTTTATTTCTATTATTATTTTGATTATTATTATTATTATTATTATTATTATTATTATTATTATTATTATTATTATTATTATTATTGTTATTATTATTATTATTATTATTATTATTGTTATTATTATTATTATTAAAAACTTATATTAAACAGACAGAAAACGTCGTATTCTGACACAAAAAAACGAATTACGTTATAGACTTGACGAGAACGGCGTATCTCGGACTCTTATAGGACTCTTATAGGGTCAAAAATTATCAGTTTGGATTAAAACAAATTATTTTTGTTGACTCTCAGTCTGAATTGTTCATCAGTTCAAACAAAAACGGCTTACTTTAGACGATCTTTTGCTTTGAACAAGAATACTTACATCGAACAGACTAAAAACGTATTAATCTGGCATAAAAGAGCAATTTATGTATCACTTTGGATAAAGGCAGCTAATCCTATTCGTTTCATTGCTTAAAATAGACAAAATTGTTAATAAATCTAACAAAAACGCTGTATTCTAGCACAAAATACTAATTACATTATAGTTTCGACGAGAATAGCTTATTTGGAATGATTCTATGCTTCCAAACGAGTAAATTTTTAATAAACAGATGCCAAACATCATGTTTTGTCCTATAAAGACATTTTATATTGCAGTTTGTATTAAAACAAAATATTTTCGTTGATTCTTTGTTAGAAGCAGCAAACCTAACATTAAAGAATCTGAAAACTTTGTATTCGGACACAAACCACCGAATTTTGTTTCAGTTTAGACAAAAACGGTTGATTTTCGACAATATTTTGCTTTGAACAAGAAAGCTTATATCAAACTGACTAAAAACGTCTTATTTTAGCACAAAACAAAAGATTTGCGTTATAGTCTTAAAGCTGATTCATGCCACAGTTTGGATAAAAACCAATTATTTTTATTAATTCATTGTTACAAACAAGAAACCTTACATCAAAGAAACTGAAAACCCCTTATTTAGGCACAGAAATTCGAATTACGTTTCAGTCTGGACAAAAACTGCTTATTTTAGACGATCCTTTGTTTTGAACACGAAAACTTACATTAAAAAGATTAAAAACGGCTTATTCTGGCTGAAAACTGCAAATTATATATTACTCTAGATAAAAGCAATTTATCCTGATTACTCCTTTACTTAGAATAGAGTAAACTTGTATAAAACTTAATGAAAACTTTAAATTTCGTCTCAAAGAAATAATTTACGTTATAGTTTTGACCAGCACTGTTTATTTCAAACGAAATTATGATTCGAAACTAATGAACTTTTATGGGGCAGATGCAAAACCACATATTACCATATAAAGCGTTGTTTTAAAGCAAAGTATTACCTTTTGCAACAAGAAATTTCACGTCAAAGAAACTGAAAACATTGTATCCATGCACAAATATCGAATTACGTATCAGTTTAGGCAAATACAGCTTATTTTAAACGATTCCTTGCTATAAACAAGAAAAATTTTATCAAACATATTGAAAATGTCTTATTCTCGAAAATAAGAGCAAATTATGTATCAGTTTTAACAAAAGCGGATTACTCTGTTTGATTCTATGCTTAGAGTAGAGTAAACTACTATAAAACGTAATGAAAACTCTATATTCAAGCTCAAAAGAACAAATTACGTTATAGTTTTGACAAAAAAAAATTATTTCGGACGACTACATATTTCGAAGTAAGCAAACTTTAATTGAACAAGTGCAAAAGCTAATACTTTGCTTTAAAATAACGATTTATGTGGTAATATGGTATTTTGCATCTGTCCTATAAAAGTTTACTCGTTTCGCTCCATTGAATCATTCGAAATAAATTATTTTGACACAACAACGAAAATAATTTTTTTGTTTAAACTGTAACATGTCGTTTTTATAAAACGAACTAAGACGTTTGGCATCTGTTTAGTGAAAGTTTTCTCGTTTGGGGGCATAAAATCGTTTGAAATTAACAGTTCTGGTCAAAACTATAACGTAAATTATTTCTTTGAGACGAAATTTAAAGTTTTCATTAAGTTTTATACAAGTTTGCTCTATTCTAAGCAAAGGAGTAATCAGGATAAACTGCTTTTATCCAAAGTAATACATAATTTGCAGTTTTGAGCCAGAATAAGACGTTTTTAATCTTTTTAATGTAAGTTTTCGTGTTCAAAAGAAAGAATCGTCTAAAATAAGCAATTTGTGTCCAGACTGAAACGTAATTTGATTTTCTGGGCCTGAATAAGAGATTTTCAGTTTCTTTGATGTAAGGTTTCTTGTTTGTAACAATGAATAAACGAAAATCATTGGTTTTAATCCAAACTGTGACATAAATCGTTTTTTAAAGGCGAAATCAGACGTTTTGTCTCTGTTCAGTGAAAGTATAGTGGTTTCAAAGCATAGAATCGTTTGAAATTAACAGTTCTCGTCAAGACTATAACGCAAATCTTTAAAGTGATACAAAGAAATAATTTACGTAATAGTTTTGACCAGAACTGTTAATTTCAAACGATTTTATGCCCCCAAACGAGAAAACTTTCACTAAACAGATGCCAAACGTCTTAGTTCGTTTTATAAAAGCGACTTATGTTACAGTTTAAACAAAAACAAATTATTTGTGTTGTTGTTGTGTCAAAATAATTTATTTCTAATGATTCAATGGAGCGAAACGGGTAAACTTTTATAGGACAGATGCAAAATACCATATTACCACATAAATCATTATTTTAAAGCAAAGTATTAGCTTTTGCACATGATCAATTAAAGTTTGCTTACTTCGAAGTATGTAATCGTCCGAAATATTTTTTTTTGTCAAAACTATAACGTAATTTGTTCTTTTGAGCTTGAATATAGAGTTTTCATTACGTTTTATAGTAGTTTACTCTACTCTAAGCATAGAATCAAACAGAGTAATCCGCTTTTGTTAAAACTGATACATAATTTGCTCTTATTTTCGAGAATAAGACGTTTTCAATATGCTTGATAAAATTTTTCTTGTTTATAGCAAGGAATCGTTTAAAATAAGCTGTATTTGCCTAAACTGATACGTAATTAGATATTTATGTATGGATACGAAGTTTTCAGTTTCTTTGACGTGAAATTTCTTGTTGCAAAAGGTAATACTTTGCTTTAAAACAACGCTTTATATGGTAATATGTGGTTTTGCATCGGCCCCATAAAAGTTCATTAGTTTCGAATCATAATTTCGTTTGAAATAAACAGTGCTGGTCAAAACTATAACGTAAATTATTTCTTTGAGACGAAATTTAAAGTTTTCATTAAGTTTTATACAAGTTTACTCTATTCTAAGTAAAGAAGTAATCAGGATAAATTGCTTTTATCTAGAGTAATATATAATTTGCAGTTTTCAGCCAGAATAAGACGTTTTTAATCTTTTTAATGTAAGTTTTCGTGTTCAAAACAAAGGATCGTCTAAAATAAGCAGTTTTTGTCCAGACTGAAACGTAATTCGAATTTCTGTGCCTAAATAAGGGGTTTTCAGTTTCTTTGATGTAAGGTTTCTTGTTTGTAACAATGAATTAACAAAAATAATTGGTTTGTATCCAAACTGTGGCATGAATCAGCTTTAAGACTATAACGCAAATCTTTTATTTTGTGCTAAAATAAGACGTTTTTAGTCAGTTTGATATAAGCTTTCTTGTTCAAAGCAAAATATTGTCGAAAATCAACCGTTTTTGTCTAAACTGAAACAAAATTCGGTGGTTTGTGTCCGAATACAAAGTTTTCAGATTCTTTAATGTTAGGTTTGCTGCTTCTAACAAAGAATCAACGAAAATATTTTGTTTTAATACAAACTGCAATATAAAATGTCTTTATAGGACAAAACATGATGTTTGGCATCTGTTTATTAAAAATTTACTCGTTTGGAAGCATAGAATCATTCCAAATAAGCTATTCTCGTCGAAACTATAATGTAATTAGTATTTTGTGCTAGAATACAGCGTTTTTGTTAGATTTATTAACAATTTTGTCTATTTTAAGCAATGAAACGAATAGGATTAGCTGCCTTTATCCAAAGTGATACATAAATTGCTCTTTTATGCCAGAATAATACGTTTTTAGTCTGTTCGATGTAAGTTTTCTTGTTCAAAGCAAAAGATCGTCTAAAGTAAGCCGTTTTTGTTTGAACTGATGAACAATTCAGACTGAGAGTCAACAAAAATAATTTGTTTTAATCCAAACTGATAATTTTTGACCCTATAAGAGTCCTATAAGAGTCCGAGATACGCCGTTCTCGTCAAGTCTATAACGTAATTCGTTTTTTTGTGTCAGAATACGACGTTTTCTGTCTGTTTAATTTAAGTTTTTAATAATAATAATAATAATAACAATAATAATAATAATAATAATAATAATAACAATAATAATAATAATAATAATAATAATAATAATAATAATAATAATAATAATAATAATAATAATAATAGTAATAATAATAATAATAATAATAATAATAATAATAATAATAATAATAATAATAATAATAATAATAATAATAATAATAATAATAATAATGATAATAATACTTATAATAATGAATTTCTTTCTAAATTAAAGCTTAGTTTTTCTAAGCAAAAATGATGCTTATTTTGTGTGTTATATGAGCGTTTTCTCATTTCTATGCAAGAGATCATCTGTGATCTGTGTTTTTAGGCAAGAAATTGAATAAAATTAATAACTCATTTTAAAACTGGTATAAAAACATTTACTATACAAAAGTTAATAATAATAATAATAATAATAATAATAATAGTAATAAAAGAAACAATAATAATAATAATAATAATAATAATAATAATAATAATAATGATAATAATACTTATAATAATAAATTTCTTTCTAAATTAAAGCTTAGTTTTTCTAAGCAAAAATGAAGCTTATTTTGTGTGTTATATGAGCGCTTTCTCATTTCTATGCAAGAAATCATCTGTGATCTGTATTTTTAGGCAAGAAATTGTCTAAAATTAATAACTCATTTTAAAACTGGTATAAAAACATTTACTATACAAAAGTTAATAATAATAATAATAATAATAATAATAATAATAATAATAATAATAATAATAATAATAATAATAATAATAATAATAAAAATAATAGTAATAATAATAATAATATTAATAATAATAATAATAATAGTAATGATAATAATACTTATAATAATAAATTTCTTTCTAAATTAAAGCTTAGTTTTTCTAAGCAAAAATGATGCTTATTTTGTGTTATCTGAGCGTTTTCTCATTTCTATGCAAGAGATCATCTGTGATCTGTGTTTTTAGGCAAGAAATTGTCTAAAATTAATAACTCATTTTAAAACTGGTATAAAAACATTTACTATACAAAAGTTATAATCGGTCTTTAATAAGAATAATATTAATAATAATAATAATAATAATAATAATAATAATAATAATAATAATAATAATAGTAATAATAATGATAAAAATAATAGTAATAATAATAATAATAATAAAAATAAAAATAATAGTAGTAGTAAAAGTAAGCTTAGTTTTCTAAGCCAAAATGAAGCTTATTTTGTGTTATATGAGCGTTTTCTCATTTCTATGCAAAAGATCATGTGTGATCTGTGTTTTAAGTTGTGTCAGAATACGACGTTTTCTGTCTGTTTAATATAAGTTTTTAATAATAATAATAATAATAATAATAATAACAATAATAATAATAATAATAGTAATAGTAACAAAAGTAATAATAATAATAATACTTTTAAAAAGGAAAAATGGAGCTTATTTTGTGTGTTACATGAGCGTTTTCTCATTTTTATGCAAAAGATCATGTGTGATCTGTGTTTTTAGGCAATCTAAGCCATTTTATAGTTTTTAATATTTAACAAAAATTTGCTTTAAAATAAAATGTTTGAAAAACCGAAATTAAACTAAATTAATTGTGTCTAACACTTTAGTAGAGGAAAAAGGAGGAGACATAAAAGTCACTAAAGTCTTAAAGTTGTCTTTAGTCGTCATATTAATAACAATAACATTTATAATAGCAATACTAGTAGTACTAAATTTGCTTATATGCAAGCGCTTAATTAAGGTAACAGTTTTTTTGTTTTTTGCCTATATCTCGAAAACAGTTACTCCTATCAATTTTTACTTTTTCACCAAAATTAAAGGTGATAAAATTTCCTACAAAATAGTTATTTGCATTTTTCATGTAGAACTAACCATAAGCGAGATATAAGTTTGAAAATAATTATTAATTAAAAAAAAGTGTTTTAACAGAAAATGTCTTGTGATTTAAAATACACTTAATTTGTTGGGTCCAATACTTTATTAGAAGAAAAAGGAGGTGACATAAAAGTCACTGAAGTCTTCAGAGTCGTTTTTAAATGCTGCATTTTTGACTTCGTCTCAAACATTGAAAACTGAATTACATTTTTGTTCAGTAACAGTTACAGTTTTCTTATTGGTTTTTTGCTTATATCTCGAAAACAGTTACTCCTATCAAATTTTATCTTTCTTTCAAAATTAAAGCTGATAAAATTTCCAACAAAATAGTTATTTACATTTTTCTTGTAGGACCAAGCATAAACGAGTTATAGAGTTGGATATAAATAATATTTAACAAAAATTTGCTTTAAAATAAAATGCTTGAAAAACCGGAATTAAACTAAATTAATTGTGTCTAACACTTTAGTAGAGGAAAAAGGAGAAGACATAAAAGTCACTAAATGTTTCAGAGTCGTCTTTAGTCGTCATATTAATAACAATAACATTAATAATAATAATACTAATAGTACTAAATTTGCTTATATGCAAACGCTTAATTAACGTAACATTTTTTTGGTTTCTTGCTTATATCTCGAAAACAGTTACTCCTATCAATTTTTATCTTTCTTTCAAAATTAAAGCTGATAAAATATTCTACAAAATAGTTATTTGCATTTTTCTTGTAGGACCAACCATAAGCGAGTTATAGAGTTGGATATAAATAATATTTAACAAAAATTTGCTTTAAAATAAAATGTTTGAAAAACTGAAATTAAACTAATTTAACTGTGTCTAACACTTTAGTAGAGAAAAAAGGAAAAGACATAAAAGTCACTAAAGGTTTCAGAGTTGTCTTTAGTTGTCATATTAATAACAATAACATTAATAATAATAATACTAATAGTACTAAATTTGCTTATATGCAAACGCTTAATTAAGGTAACAGTGTTTTGGTTTCTTGCTTATATCTCGAAAACAGTTACTCCTATGAATTTTTGTCTTTCTTTCAAAATTAAAGCTGATAAAATATTCTACAAAATAGTTATTTGCATTTTTCTTGTAGGACCAACCATAAGCGAGTTATAGAGTTGGATATAAATAATATTTAACAAAAATTTGCTTTAAAATAAAATGTTTGAAAAACTGAAATTAAACTAATTTAACTGTGTCTAACACTTTAGTAGAGAAAAAAGGAAAAGACATAAAAGTCACTAAAGGTTTCAGAGTTGTCTTTAGTTGACATATTAATAACAATAACATTAATAATAATAATACTAATAGTACTAAATTTGCTTATATGCAAACGCTTAATTAAGGTAACAGTGTTTTGGTTTCTTGCTTATATCTCGAAAACAGTTACTCCTATCAATTTTTATCTTTTTACTAAAATTCAAGCTGATAAAATTTCCTACAAAATAGTTATTTGCATTTTTCATGTAGGACTAACCATAAGCGAGATATATGATTGAAAATAATTAATATTTAAAAAAAAAGTGCTTTAACAGAAAATGTCTTGTTATTTAAAATACACTTAATTTATTGGGTCCAATACTTTATTAGAAGAAAAAGGAAGTGACATAAAAGTCACTGAAGTCTTCAGAGTCGTTTTTAAATGCTGCAGTTTCGTCTTCGTCTCAAACATTGAAAACCGAATTACATTTTTGTTCAGCAACAGTCACAGTTTTCTTATTGGTTTTTTGCTTATATCTCGAAAACAGTTACTCCTATCAATTTTTATCTTTTTTTCAAAATTAAAGCTGATAAAATTTCCTACAAAATAGTTATTTGCATTTTTCTTGTAGGACCAACCATAAGCGAGTTATAGAGTTGGAAATAAATAATATTTAACAAAAATTTGCTTTAAAATAAAATGTTTGAAAAACTGAAATTAAACTAATTTAATTGTGTCTAACACTTTAGTAGAGAAAAAACGAAAAGACATAAAAGTCACTAAAGGTTTCAGAGTTGTCTTTAGTTGTCATATTAATAACAATAACATTAATAATAATAATACTAATAGTTCTAAATTTGCTTATATGCAAACGCTTAATTAAGGTAACAGTGTTTTGGTTTCTTGCTTATATCTCGAAAACAGTTACTCCTATCAATTTTTATCTTTTTACTAAAATTCAAGCTGATAAAATTTCCTACAAAATAGTTATTTGAATTTTTCATGTAGGACTAACCATAAGCGAGATATATGATTGAAAATAATTAATATTTAAAAAAAAGTGCTTTAACAGAAAATGTCTTGTGATTTAAAATACACTTAATTTATTGGGTCCAATACTTTATTAGAAGAAAAAGGAAGTGACATAAAAGTCACTGAAGTCTTCAGAGTCGTTTTTAAATGCTGCAGTTTCGTCTTCGTCTCAAACATTGAAAACCGAATTACATTTTTGTTCAGTAACAGTCACAGTTTTCTTATTGGTTTTTTGCTTATATCTCAAAAACAGTTACTCCAATCAATTTTTATCTTTCTTTCAAAATTAAAGCCGATAAAATTTCCTACAAAATAGTTATTTGCATTTTTCTTGTACGACCAACCATAAGCGAGTTATAGAGTTGGATATAAATAATATTTAACAAAAATTTGCTTTAAAATAAAATGTTTGAAAAACTGAAATTAAACTAATTTAATTGTGTCTAACACTTTAGTAGAGGAAAAAGAAGAAGACATAAAAGTCACTAAAGGTTTCAAAGTTGTCTTTAATCGTCATATTAATAACAATAACATTAATAATAATAATACTAATAGTACTAAATTTGCTAATATGCAAACGCTTAATTAAGGTAACAGTGTTTTGGTTTCTTGCTCATATCTCGAAAACAGCTACTCCTATCAACTTTTATCTTTTTACTAAAATTCAAGCTGATAAAATTTCCTACAAAATAATTATTTGCATTTTTTATGTAGGACTAACCATAAGCGAGATATAAGATTGAAAATAATTAATATTTAAAAAAGAAGTGCTTTAACAGAAAATGTCTTGTGATTTAAAATACACTTAATTTATTAGGTCCAATACTTTATTAAAAAAAAAAGGGGGTGACATATAAGTCACTGAAGTCTTCAGAGTCGATTTTAAATGCTGCATTTTCGTCTTCGTCTCAAACATTGAAAACTGAATTACATTTTTGTTCTGAAACGGTAACAGTTTTTACATTGGTTTTTTGCTTATATCTCGAAAACAGTTACTCCTATCAATTTTTATCTTTCTTTCAAAATTAAAGCTGATAACATTTCTTACAAAATAGTTATTTGCATTTTTCTTGTAGGACCAACCATAAGCGAGTTATAAAGTTGGATATAAATAATATTTAACAAAAACTTGCTTAAAAATAAAATGTTTGAAATACTGAAATTAAACTAAATTAATTGTGTCTAACACTTTAGTAGAGAAAAAAGAAAAAGACATAAAAGTCACCAAAGTTTTCAGAATCGTTTTTAGTCGTCATATTAATAACAATAACATTAATAATAATAATACTAATAGTACTAAATCTGCTTATATGCAAGCGCTTTATTAAGGTAACAGTTTTTTGGTTTCTTGCTTATATCTCGAAAACAGTTACTCCTATGAATTTTTGTTTTTTTTTCAAAATTAAAGCTGATAAAATTTCCTACAAAATAGTTATTTGCATTTTTCTTGTAGGACCAACCATAAGCGAGTTATAGAGTTGGATATAAATAATTTTTAACAAAAATTTGCTTTAAAATAAAATGTTTGAAAAACTGAAATTAAACTAATTTAATTGTGTCTAACACTTTAGTAGAGGAAAAAGGAAAAGACATAAAAGTCACTAAAGGTTTCAGAGTTGTCTTTAATTGTCATATTAATAACAATAACATTAATAATAATAATACTAATAGTACTAAATTTGCTTATATGCATACGCTTAATTAAGGTAACAGTGTTTTGGTTTCTTGCTTATATCTCGAAAACAGTTACTCCTATCAATTTTTATCTTTTTACTAAAATTCAAGCTGATAAAATTTCCTATAAAATAGTTATTTGCATTTTTCATGTAGGACTAACCATAAGCGAGATATATGATTGAAAATAATTAATATTTAAAAAAAAAGTGCTTTAACAGAAAATGTCTTGTGATTTAAAAGCTGATAAAATTTCCTACAAAATAATTATTTGCATTTTTTATGTAGGACTAACCATAAGCGAGATATAAGATTGAAAATAATTAATATTTAAAAAAGAAGTGCTTTAACAGAAAATGTCTTGTGATTTAAAATACACTTAATTTATTAGGTCCAATACTTTATTAAAAAAAAAAGGGGGTGACATATAAGTCACTGAAGTCTTCAGAGTCGATTTTAAATGCTGCATTTTCGTCTTCGTCTCAAACATTGAAAACTGAATTACATTTTTGTTCTGAAACGGTAACAGTTTTTACATTGGTTTTTTGCTTATATCTCGAAAACAGTTACTCCTATCAATTTTTATCTTTCTTTCAAAATTAAAGCTGATAACATTTCTTACAAAATAGTTATTTGCATTTTTCTTGTAGGACCAACCATAAGCGAGTTATAAAGTTGGATATAAATAATATTTAACAAAAACTTGCTTAAAAATAAAATGTTTGAAATACTGAAATTAAACTAAATTAATTGTGTCTAACACTTTAGTAGAGAAAAAAGAAAAAGACATAAAAGTCACCAAAGTTTTCAGAATCGTTTTTAGTCGTCATATTAATAACAATAACATTAATAATAATAATACTAATAGTACTAAATCTGCTTATATGCAAGCGCTTTATTAAGGTAACAGTTTTTTGGTTTCTTGCTTATATCTCGAAAACAGTTACTCCTATGAATTTTTGTTTTTTTTTCAAAATTAAAGCTGATAAAATTTCCTACAAAATAGTTATTTGCATTTTTCTTGTAGGACCAACCATAAGCGAGTTATAGAGTTGGATATAAATAATTTTTAACAAAAATTTGCTTTAAAATAAAATGTTTGAAAAACTGAAATTAAACTAATTTAATTGTGTCTAACACTTTAGTAGAGGAAAAAGGAAAAGACATAAAAGTCACTAAAGGTTTCAGAGTTGTCTTTAATTGTCATATTAATAACAATAACATTAATAATAATAATACTAATAGTACTAAATTTGCTTATATGCATACGCTTAATTAAGGTAACAGTGTTTTGGTTTCTTGCTTATATCTCGAAAACAGTTACTCCTATCAATTTTTATCTTTTTACTAAAATTCAAGCTGATAAAATTTCCTATAAAATAGTTATTTGCATTTTTCATGTAGGACTAACCATAAGCGAGATATATGATTGAAAATAATTAATATTTAAAAAAAAAGTGCTTTAACAGAAAATGTCTTGTGATTTAAAATACACTTAATTTATTGGGTCCAATACTTTATTAGAAGAAAAAGGAAGTGACATAAAAGTCACTGAAGTCTTCAGAGTCGTTTTTAAATGCTGCAGTTTCGTCTTCGTCTCAAACATTGAAAACTGAATTACATTTTTGTTCAGTAACAGTCACAGTTTTCTTATTGGTTTTTTGCTTATATCTCGAAAACAGTTACTCCTATCAATTTTTATCTTTCTGTCAAAATTAAAGCTGATAAAATTTCCTACAAAATAAATATTTGCATTTTTCTTGTAGGACCAACCATAAGCGAGTTATAGAGTTGGATATAAATAATATTTAACAAAAATTTGCTTTAAAATAAAATGTTTGAAAAACTGAAATTAAACTAATTTAATTGTGTCTAACACTTTAGTAGAGGAAAAAGAAGAAGACATAAAAGTCACTAAAGGTTTCAAAGTTGTCTTTAATCGTCATATTAATAACAATAACATTAATAATAATAATACTAATAGTACTAAATTTGCTTATATGCAAACGCTTAATTAAGGTAACAGTGTTTTGGTTTCTTGCTCATATCTCGAAAACAGTTACTCCTATCAATTTTTATTTTTTTACTAAAATTAAAGCTGATAAAATTTCCTACAAAATAGTTATTTGCATTTTTCTTGTAGGACCAACCATAAGCGAGTTATAGAGTTGGATATAAATAATTTTTAACAAAAATTTGCTTTAAAATAAAATGTTTGAAAAACTGAAATTAAACTAATTTAATTGTGTCTAACACTTTAGTAGAGGAAAAAGGAAAAGACATAAAAGTCACTAAAGGTTTCAGAGTTGTCTTTAGTTGTCATATTAATAACAATAACATTAATAATAATAATACTAATAGTACTAAATTTGCTTATATGCAAACGCTTAATTAAGGTAACAGTGTTTTGGTTTCTTGCTTATATCTCGAAAACAGTTACTCCTATCAATTTTTATCTTTTTACTAAAATTCAAGCTGATAAAATTTCCTATAAAATAGTTATTTGCATTTTTCATGTAGGACTAACCATAAGCGAGATATATGATTGAAAATAATTAATATTTAAAAAAAAAGTGCTTTAACAGAAAATGTCTTGTGATTTAAAATACACTTAATTTATTGGGTCCAATACTTTATTAGAAGAAAAAGGAAGTGACATAAAAGTCACTGAAGTCTTCAGAGTCGTTTTTAAATGCTGCAGTTTCGTCTTCGTCTCAAACATTGAAAACCGAATTACATTTTTGTTCAGTAACAGTCACGGTTTTCTTATTGGTTTTTTGCTTATATCTCAAAAACAGTTACTCCTATCAATTTTTATCTTTCTTTTCAAATTAAAGCTGATAAAATTTCCTACAAAATAGTTATTTGCATTTTTCTTGTAGGACCAACCATAAGCGAGTTATAGAGTTGGATATAAATAATATTTAACAAAAATTTGCTTTAAAATAAAATGTTTGAAAAACTGAAATTAAACTAATTTAATTGTGTCTAACACTTTAGTAGAGGAAAAAGAAGACGACATAAAAGTCACTAAAGGTTTCAAAGTTGTCTTTAATCGTCATATTAATAACAATAACATTAATAATAATAATACTAATAGAACTAAATTTGCTTATATGCAAACGCTTAATTAAGGTAACAGTGTTTTGGTTTCTTGCTCATATCTCGAAAACAGTTACTCCTATCAATTTTTATCTTTTTACTAAAATTCAAGCTGATAAAATTTCCTACAAAATAGTTAACCATAAGCGAGATATAAGATTGAAAATAATTAATATTTAAAAAAGAAGTGCTTTAACAGAAAATGTCTTGTGATTTAAAATACACTTAATTTATTAGGTCCAATACTTTATTAGAAAAAAAAGGGGGTGACATATAAGTCACTGAAGTCTTCAGAGTCGATTTTAAATGCTGCATTTTCGTCTTCGTCTCAAACATTGAAAACTAAATTACATTTTTGTTCTGAAACGGTAACAGTTTTTACTTTGGTTTTTTGCTTATATCTCGAAAACAGTTACTCCTATCAATTTTTATCTTTCTTCAAACATTTTATTTTAAAGCAAATTTTTGTTAAATATTATTTATATCCAACTCTATAACTCGCTTATGGTTGGTCCTACAAGAAAAATGCAAATAACTATTCTGTAGAATATTTTATCAGCTTTAATTTTGAAAGAAAGACAAAAATTTATAGGAGTAACTGTTTTCGAGATATAAGCAAGAAACCAAAAAACTGTTACCTTAATAAAGCGCTTGCATATAAGCAGATTTAGTACTATTAGTATTATTATTATTAATGTTATTGTTATTAATATGACGACTAAAAACGATTCTGAAGACTTTGGTAACTTTTATGTCCTTTTCTTTTTTCTCTACTAAAGTGTTAGACACAATTAATTTAGTTTAATTTCAGTATTTCAAACATTTTATTTTTAAGCAAGTTTTTGTTAAATATTATTTATATCCAACTCTATAACTCGCTTATGGTTGCTATAACTCGCTTATGGTTGGTCCTACAAAAAAATGCAAATAACTATTTTGTAGGAAATTTTATCAGCTTTAATTTTGAAAAAAAGATAAAAATTGATAGGAGTAACTGTTTTCGAGATATAAGCAAAAAACCAATAAGAAAACTGTAACTGTTACTGAACAAAAATGTAATTCAGTTTTCAATGTTTGAGACGATGACAAAAATGCAGCATTTAAAAACGACTCTGAAGACTTCAGTGACTTTTATGTTACCTCCTTTTTCTTCTAATAAATTATTGGACCCAATAAATTAAGTGTATTTTAAATCACAAGACATTTTCTGTTAAAACACTTTTTTTTAATTATTAATTATTTTCAAACTTATATCTCGCTTATGGTTAGTTCTACATGAAAAATGCAAATAACTATTTTGTAGGAAATTTTATCACCTTTAATTTTGGTGAAAAAGTAAAAATTGTTAGGAGTAACTGTTTTCGAGATATAAGCAAAAAACAAAAAAACTGTTAACTTAAGTAAGCGCTTGCATATAAGCAAATTTAGTACTACTAGTATTGTTATTATAAATGTTATTGTTATTAATATGACGACTAAAGACAACTCTAAGACTTTAGTGACTTTTATGTCTCCTCCTTTTTCCTCTACTAAAGTGTTAGACACAATTAATTTAGTTTAATTTCAGTTTTTCAAACATTTTATTTTAAAGCAAATTTTTGTTAAATATTAAAAACTATAAAATGGGTTAGATTGCCTAAAAACACAGATCACACATGATCTTTTGCATAGAAATGAGAAAACGCTCATGTAACACACAAAATAAGCCCCATTTTTCCTTATTAAAAGTATTATTATTATTATTACTTATGTTACTATTACTATTATTATTATTATTATTAATATTATTATTATTATTACTATTATTTTTATTATTATTATTATTATTATTATTATTATTATTATTATTAATTTTATTATTATTAAAAACTGATTATAACTTTTGTATAGTAAATGTTTTTATACCAGTTTTAAAATGAGTTATTAATTTTAGACAATTTGTTGCCTAAAAACACAGATCACAGATGATTTCTTGCATAGAAATGAGAAAACGCTCATATAACACACAAAATAAGCTTCATTTTTGCTTAGAAAACTAAGCTTACTTTTATTACTATTATTATTTTTATTATTATTATTATTAATATTATTATTATTATTACTATTATTATTATTATTATTATTATTATTATTATTATTATTATTATTATTATTATTATTATTGTTATTATTATTATTATTAAAAACTTATATTAAACAGACAGAAAACGTCGTATTCTGACACAAAAAAACGAATTACGTTATAGACTTGACGAGATCGGCGTATTTCGGACTCTTATAGGACTCTTATAGGGTCAAAAAGTATCAGTTTGGATTAAAACAAATTATTTTTGTTGAGTCTCAGTCTGAATTGTTTATCAGTTCAAACAAAAACGGCTTATTTTAGACGATCTTTTGCTTTGAACAAGAAAACTTACATCGAACAGACTAAAAACGTATTAATCTGGCATAAAAGAGCAATTTATGTATCACTTCGGATAAGGGCAGCTAATCCTATTCGTTTTATTGCTTAAAATAGACAAAATTGTTAATAAATCTAACAAAAACGCTGTATTCTAGCACAAAATACTAATTACATTATAGTTTCGACGAGAATAGCTTATTTGGAATGATTCTATGCTTCCAAACGAGTAAATTTTTATTAAACAGATGCCAAACATCATGTTTTGTCCTATAAAGACATTTTATATTGCAGTTTGTATTAAAACAAAATATTTTCGTTGATTCTTTGTTAGAAGCAGCAAACCTAACATTAAAGAATCTGAAAACTTTGTATTCGGACACAAACCACCGAATTTTGTATCAGTTTAGACAAAAACGGTTGATTTTCGACAATATTTTGCTTTGAACAAGAAAACTTATATCAAACTGACTAAAAACGTCTTATTTTAGCACAAAACAAAAGATTTGCGTTATAGTCTTAACGAGAGCTGTTAATTTCAAACGGTTCTATGCTTTGAAACGAGTAAACTTTCACTGTACAGAGGAAAAACATCTTATTTCGCCTTTTAAAAACGATTCATGCCACAGTTTGGATAAAAACCAATTATTTTCGTTAATTCATTGTTACAAACATGAAACCTTACATCAAAGTAACTGAAAACCCCTTATTCAGGCACAGAAATTCGAATTACGTTTCAGTCTGGACAAAAACTGCTTACTTTAGACGATCCTTTGTATTGAATACAAAAACTTACATTAAAAAGATTATAAACGTCTTATTCTGGCTGAAAACTGCAAATTATATATTACTCTAGATAAAAGCAATTCATCCTGATTACTCCTTTACTTAGAATAGAGTAAACTTGTATAAAACTTAATAAAAACTTTAAATTTCGTCACAAAGTAATAATTTACGTTATAGTTTTGACCAGCACTGTTTATTTCAAACGATTTTATGATTCGAAACTAATGAACTTTTATGGGGCAGATGCAAAACCACATATTACAATATAAAGCGTTGTTTTAAAGCAAATTATTACCTTTTGCAACAAGAAATTTCACGTCAAAGAAACTGAAAACATCGTATCCATGCCCAAATATCGAATTACGTATCAGTTTAGGCAAATACAGCTTATTTTAAACGATTCCTTGCTATAAACAAGAAAAATTTTATCAAACATATTGAAAATGTCTTATTCTCGAAAATAAGAGCAAATTATGTATCAGTTTTAACAAAAGCGGATTACTCTGTTTGATTCTATGCTTAGAGTAGAGTAAACTACTATAAAACGTAATGAAAACTCTAAATTCAAGCTCAAAAGAACAAATTACGTTATAGTTTTGACAAAAAAAAATTATTTCGGACGACTACATATTTCGAAGTAAGCAAACTTTAATTGAACAAGTGCAAAAGCTAATACTTTGCTTTGAAATAACGATTTATGTGGTAATATGGTATTTTGCATCTGTCCTATAAAAGTTTACTCGTTTCGCTCCATTGAATCATTCGAAATAAATTATTTTGACACAACAACGAAAATAATTTTTTTGTTTAAACTGTAACATGTCGTTTTTATAAAACGAACTAAGACGTTTGGCATCTGTTTAGTGAAAGTTTTTTCGTTTGGGGGCATAAAATTGTTTGAAATTAACAGTTCTGGTCAAAACTATAACGTAAATTATTTCTTTGAGACGAAATTTAAAGTTTTCATTAAGTTTTATACAAGTTTGCTCTATTCTAAGCAAAGGAGTAATCAGGATAAACTGCTTTTATCCAAAGTAATACATAATTTGCAGTTTTGAGCCAGAATAAGACGTTTTTAATCTTTTTAATGTAAGTTTTCGTGTTCAAAAGAAAGAATCGTCTAAAATAAGCAATTTGTGTCCAGACTGAAACGTAATTTGATTTTCTGGGCCTGAATAAGAGGTTTTCAGTTTCTTTGATGTAAGGTTTCTTGTTTGTAACAATGAATAAACGAAAATCATTGGTTTTAATCCAAACTGTGACATAAATCGTTTTTTAAAGGCGAAATCAGACGTTTTGCCTCTGTTCAGTGAAAGTATACTGGTTTCAAAGCATAGAATCGTTTGAAATTAACAGTTCTCGTCAAGACTATAACGCAAATCTTTAAAGTGATACAAAGAAATAATTTACGTAATAGTTTTGACCAGAACTGTTAATTTCAAACGATTTTATGCCCCCAAACGAGAAAACTTTCACTAAACAGATGCCAAACGTCTTAGTTCGTTTTATAAAAGCGACTTATGTTACAGTTTAAACAAAAACAAATTATTTGTGTTGTTGTTGTGTCAAAATAATTTATTTCTAATGATTTAATGGAGCGAAACGGGTAAACTTTTATAGGACAGATGCAAAATACCATATTACCACATAAATCATTATTTTAAAGCAAAGTATTAGCTTTTGCACATGTTCAATTAAAGTTTGCTTACTTCGAAGTATGTAATCGTCCGAAATATTTTTTTTTGTTAAAACTATAACGTAATTTGTTCTTTTGAGCTTGAATATAGAGTTTTCATTACGTTTTATAGTAGTTTACTCTACTCTAAGCATAGAATCAAACGGAGTAATCCGCTTTTGTTAAAACTGATACATAATTTGCTCTTATTTTCGAGAATAAGACGTTTTCAATATGCTTGATAAAATCTTTCTTGTTTATAGCAAGGAATCGTTTAAAATAAGCTGTATTTGCCTAAACTGATACGTAATTAGATATTTATGTATGGATACGAAGTTTTCAGTTTCTTTGACGTGAAATTTCTTGTTGCAAAAGGTAATACTTTGCTTTAAAACAACGCTTTATATGGTAATATGTGGTTTTGCATCTGCCCCATAAAAGTTCATTAGTTTCGAATCATAATTTCGTTTGAAATAAACAGTGCTGGTCAAAACTATAACGTAAATTATTTCTTTGAGACGAAATTTAAAGATTTCATTAAGTTTTATACAAGTTTACTCTATTCTAAGTAAAGGAGTAATCAGGATAAATTGCTTTTATCTAGAGTAATATATAATTTGCAGTTTTCAGCCAGAATAAGACGTTTTTAATCTTTTTAATGTAAGTTTTCGTGTTCAAAACAAAGGATCGTCTAAAATAAGCAGTTTTTGTCCAGACTGAAACGTAATTCGAATTTCTGTGCCTAAATAAGGGGTTTTCAGTTTCTTTGATGTAAGGTTTCTTGTTTGTAACAATGAATTAACAAAAATAATTGGTTTGTATCCAAACTGTGGCATGAATCAGCTTTAAGACTATAACGCAAATCTTTTATTTTGTGCTAAAATAAGACGTTTTTAGTCAGTTTGATATAAGCTTTCTTGTTCAAAGCAAAATATTGTCGAAAATCAACCGTTTTTGTCTAAACTGAAACAAAATTCGGTGGTTTGTGTCCGAATACAAAGTTTTCAGATTCTTTAATGTTAGGTTTGCTGCTTCTAACAAAGAATCAACGAAAATATTTTGTTTTAATACAAACTGCAATATAAAATGTCTTTATAGGACAAAACATGATGTTTGGCATCTGTTTATTAAAAATTTACTCGTTTGGAAGCATAGAATCATTCCAAATAAGCTATTCTCGTCGAAACTATAATGTAATTAGTATTTTGTGCTAGAATACAGCGTTTTTGTTAGATTTATTAACAATTTTGTCTATTTTAAGCAATGAAACGAATAGGATTAGCTGCCTTTATCCAAAGTGATACATAAATTGCTCTTTTATGCCAGATTAATACGTTTTTAGTCTGTTCGATGTAAGTTTTCTTGTTCAAAGCAAAAGATCGTCTAAAGTAAGCCGTTTTTGTTTGAACTGATGAACAATTCAGACTGAGAGTCAACAAAAATAATTTGTTTTAATCCAAACTGATAATTTTTGACCCTATAAGAGTCCTATAAGAGTCCGAGATACGCCGTTCTCGTCAAGTCTATAACGTAATTCGTTTTTTTGTGTCAGAATACGACGTTTTCTGTCTGTTTAATATAAGTTTTTAATAATAATAATAATAATAACAATAATAATAATAATAATAATAATAATAATAACAATAATAATAATAATAATAATAATAATAATAATAATAATAATAATAATAATAATAATAATAATAATAATAATAATAGTAATAATAATAATAATAATAGTAATAATAATAATAATAATAATAATAATAATAATAATAATAATAGTAATAAAAGAAATAATAATAATAGAAATAATAATAATAATAATAATAATACTTATAATAATGAATTTCTTTCTAAATTAAAGCTTAGTTTTTCTAAGCAAAAATGATGCTTATTTTGTGTGTTATATGAGCGTTTTCTCATTTCTATGCAAGAGATCATCTGTGAACTGTGTTTTTAGGCAAGAAATTGAATAAAATTAATAACTCATTTTAAAACTGGTATAAAAACATTTACTATACAAAAGTTAATAATAATAATAATAATAATAATAATAATAATAATAATAATAATAATAATAATAATAATAATAATAATAATAATAATAATAATAATAATAATAATAATAATAATAATAGTAATAAAAGAAACAATAATAATAATAATAATAATAATAATAATGATAATAATACTTATAATAATAAATTTTTTTCTAAATTAAAGCTTAGTTTTTCTAAGCAAAAATGATGCTTATTTTGTGTTATCTGAGCGTTTTCTCATTTCTATGCAAGAGATCATCTGTGATCTGTGTTTTTAGGCAAGAAATTGTCTAAAATTAATAACTCATTTTAAAACTGGTATAAAAACATTTACTATACAAAAGTTATAATCGGTCTTTAATAATAATAATATTAATAATAATAATAATAATAATAATAATAATAATAATAATAGTAATAATAATAATAAAAATAATAGTAATAATAATAATAATAATAAAAATAAAAATAATAGTAGTAGTAAAAGTAAGCTTAGTTTTCTAAGCCAAAATGAAGCTTATTTTGTGTTATATGAGCGTTTTCTCATTTCTATGCAAAAGATCATGTGTGATCTGTGTTTTAAGTTGTGTCAGAATACGACGTTTTCTGTCTGTTTAATATAAGTTTTTAATAATAATAATAATAATAATAATAATAATAATAACAATAATAATAATAATAATAATAATAATAATAATAGTAATAGTAACAAAAGTAATAATAATAATAATACTTTTAAAAAGGAAAAATGGAGCTTATTTTGTGTTACATGAGCGTTTTCTCATTTTTATGCAAAAGATCATGTGTGATCTGTGTTTTTAGGCAATCTAAGCCAATTTATAGTTTTTAATATTTAACAAAAATTTGCTTTAAAATAAAATGTTTGAAAAACCGAAATTAAACTAAATTAATTGTGTCTAACACTTTAGTAGAGGAAAAAGGAGGAGACATAAAAGTCACTAAAGTCTTAAAGTTGTCTTTAGTCGTCATATTAATAACAATAACATCTATAATAACAATACTAGTAGTACTAAATTTGCTTATATGCAAGCGCTTAATTAAGGTAACAGTTTTTTTGTTTTTTGCCTATATCTCGAAAACAGTTACTCCTATCAATTTTTACTTTTTCACCAAAATTAAAGGTGATAAAATTTCCTACAAAATAGTTATTTGCATTTTTCATGTAGAACTAACCATAAGCGAGATATAAGTTTGAAAATAATTATTAATTAAAAAAAAGTGTTTTAACAGAAAATGTCTTGTGATTTAAAATACACTTAATTTGTTGGGTCCAATACTTTATTAGAAGAAAAAGGAGGTGACATAAAAGTTACTGAAGTCTTCAGAGTCGTTTTTAAATGCTGCATTTTTGACTTCGTCTCAAACATTGAAAACTGAATTACATTTTTGTTCAGTAACAGTTACAGTTTTCTTATTGGTTTTTTGCTTATATCTCGAAAACAGTTACTCCTATCAAATTTTATCTTTCTTTCAAAATTAAAGCTGATAAAATTTCCAACAAAATAGTTATTTACATTTTTCTTGTAGGAGCAAGCATAAACGAGTTATAGAGTTGGATATAAATAATATTTAACAAAAATTTGCTTTAAAATAAAATGCTTGAAAAACCGGAATTAAACTAAATTAATTGTGTCTAACACTTTAGTAGAGGAAAAAAGAGAAGACATAAAAGTCACTAAATGTTTCAGAGTCGTCTTTAGTCGTCATATTAATAACAATAACATTAATAATAATAATACTAATAGTACTAAATTTGCATATATGCAAACGCTTAATTAACGTAACATTTTTTTGGTTTCTTGCTTATATCTCGAAAACAGTTACACCTATCAATTTATATCTTTTTTTCAAAATTAAAGCTGATAAAATTTCCTACAAAATAGTTATTTGCATTTTTTTGTAGGACCAACCATAAGCGAGTTATAGAGTTGGATATAAATAATATTTAACAAAAATTTGCTTTAAAATAAAATGTTTGAAAAACCGAAATTAAACTAAATTAATTGAGTCTAACACTTTAGTAGAGGAAAAAGAAAAAGACATAAAAGTCACTAAAGGTTTCAGAGTTGTCTTTAGTTGTCATATTAATAACAATAACATTAATAATAATAATACTAATAGTACTAAATTTGCTTATATGCAAACGCTTAATTAAGGTAACAGTGTTTTGGTTTCTTGCTTATATCTCAAAAACAGTTACTCCTATCAATTTTTATCTTTTTACTAAAATTCAAGCTGATAAAATTTCCTACAAAATAGTTATTTGCATTTTTCATGTAGGACTAACCATAAGCGAGATATATGATTGAAAATAATTAATATTTAAAAAAAAAAGTGCTTTAACAGAAAATGTCTTGTGATTTAAAATACACTTAATTTATTGGGTCCAATACTTTATTAGAAGAAAAAGGAAGTGACATAAAAGTCACTGAAGTCTTCAAAGTCGTTTTTAAATGCTGCAGTTTCGTCTTCGTCTCAAACATTGAAAACTGAATTACATTTTTGTTCAGTAACAGTCACAGTTTTCTTATTGGTTTTTTGCTTATATCTCGAAAACAGTTACTCCTATCAATTTTTATCTTTCTGTCAAAATTAAAGCTGATAAAATTTCCTACAAAATAGTTATTTGCATTTTTCTTGTAGGACCAACCATAAGCGAGTTATAGAGTTGGATATAAATAATATTTAACAAAAACTTGCTTAAAAATAAAATGTTTGAAATACTGAAATTAAACTAAATTAATTGTGTCTAACACTTTAGTAGAGAAAAAAGAAAAAGACATAAAAGTCACCAAAGTCTTCAGAATCGTTTTTAGTCGTCATATTAATAACAATAACATTAATAATAATAATACTAATAGTACTAAATCTGCTTATATGCAAGCGCTTTATTAAGGTAACAGTTTTTTGGTTTCTTGCTTATATCTCGAAAACAGTTACTCCTATGAATTTTTGTCTTTCTTTCAAAATTAAAGCTAATAAAATATTCTACAGAATAGTTATTTGCATTTTTCTTGTAGGACCAACCATAAGCGAGTTATAGAGTTGGATATAAATAATATTTAACAAAAATTTGCTTTAAAATAAAATGTTTGAAAAACTGAAATTAAACTAATTTAACTGTGTCTAACACTTTAGTAGAGAAAAAAGGAAAAAACATAAAAGTCACTAAAGGTTTCAGAGTTGTCTTTAGTTGTCATATTAATAACAATAACATTAATAATAATAATACTAATAGTACTAAATTTGCTTATATGCAAACGCGTAATTAAGGTAACAGTGTTTTGGTTTCTTGCTTATATCTCGAAAACAGTTACTCCTATCAATTTTTATCTTTTTACTAAAATTCAAGCTGATAAAATTTCCTACAAAATAGTTATTTGCATTTTTCATGTAGGACTAACCATAAGCGAGATATATGATTGAAAATAATTAATATTTAAAAAAAAAGTGCTTTAACAGAAAATGTCTTGTGATTTAAAATACACTTAATTTATTGGGTCCAATACTTTATTAGAAGAAAAAGAAAGTGACATAAAAGTCACTGAAGTCTTCAGAGTCGTTTTTAAATGCTGCAGTTTCGTCTTCGTCTCAAACATTGAAAACCGAATTACATTTTTGTTCAGTAACAGTCACAGTTTTCTTATTGGTTTTTTGCTTATATCTCGAAAACAGTTACTCCTATCAATTTTTATCTTTCTTTCAAAATTAAAGCTGATAAAATTTCCTACAAAATAGTTATTTGCATTTTTCTTGTAGGACCAACCATAAGCGAGTTATAGAGTTGGATATAAATAATATTTAACAAAAATTTGCTTTAAAATAAAATGTTTGAAAAACGGAAATTAAACTAATTTAACTGTGTCTAACACTTTAGTAGAGAAAAAAGGAAAAGACATAAAAGTCACTAAAGGTTTCAGAGTTGTCTTTAGTTGTTATATTAATAACAATAACATTAATAATAATAATACTAATAGTACTAAATTTGCTTATATGCAAACGCTTAATTAAGGTAACAGTGTTTTGGTTTCTTGCTTATATCTCGAAAACAGTTACTCCTATCAATTTTTATCTTTTTACTAAAATTCAAGCTGATAAAATTTCCTACAAAATAGTTATTTGCATTTTTCATGCAGGACTAACCATAAGCGAGATATATGATTGAAAATAATTAATATTTAAAAAAGAAGTGCTTTAACAGAAAATGTCTTGTGATTTAAAATACACTTAATTTATTGGGTCCAATACTTTATTAGAAGAAAAAGGAAGTGACATAAAAGTCACTGAAGTCTTCAGAGTCGTTTTTAAATGCTGCAGTTTCGTCTTCGTCTCAAACATTGAAAACTGAATTACATTTTTGTTCAGTAACAGTTACAGTTTTCTTATTGGTTTTTTGCTTATATCTCGAAAACAGTTACTCCTATCAATTTTTATCTTTCTGTCAAAATTAAAGCTGATAAAATTTCCTACAAAATAGTTATTTGCATTTTTCTTGTAGGACCAACCATAAGCGAGTTATAGAGTTGGATATAAATAATATTTAACAAAAACTTGCTTAAAAATAAAATGTTTGAAATACTGAAATTAAACTAAATTAATTGTGTCTAACACTTTAGTAGAGAAAAAAGAAAAAGACATAAAAGTCACCAAAGTCTTCAGAATCGTTTTTAGTCGTCATATTAATAACAATAACATTAATAATAATAATACTAATAGTACTAAATCTGCTTATATGCAAGCGCTTTATTAAGGTAACAGTTTTTTGGTTTCTTGCTTATATCTCGAAAACAGTTACTCCTATGAATTTTTATCTTTCTGTCAAAATTAAAGCTGATAAAATTTCCTACAAAATAGTTATTTGCATTTTTCTTGTAGGACCAACCATAAGCGAGTTATAGAGTTGGATATAAATAATATTTAACAAAAATTTGCTTTAAAATAAAATGTTTGAAAAACTGAAATTAAACTAATTTAATTGTGTCTAACACTTTAGTAGAGGAAAAAGAAGAAGACATAAAAGTCACTAAAGGTTTCAAAGTTGTCTTTAATCGTCATATTAATAACAATAACATTAATAATAATAATACAAATAGTACTAAATTTGCTTATATGCAAACGCTTAATTAAGGTAACAGTGTTTTGGTTTCTTGCTCATATCTCGAAAACAGTTACTCCTATCAATTTTTATCTTTTTACTAAAATTCAAGCTGATAAAATTTCCTACAAAATAGTTATTTGCATTTTTTATGTAGGACTAACCATAAGCGAGATATAAGATTGAAAATAATTAATATTTAAAAAAGAAGTGCTTTAACAGAAAATGTCTTGTGATTTAAAATACACTTAATTTATTAGGTTCAATACTTTATTAAAAAAAAAAGGGGGTGACATATAAGTCACTGAAGTCTTCAGAGTCGATTTTAAATGCTGCATTTTCGTCTTCGTCTCAAACATTGAAAACTGAATTACATTATTGTTCTGAAACGGTAACAGTTTTTACTTTGGTTTTTTGCTTATATCTCGAAAACAGTTACTCCTATCAATTTTTATCTTTCTTTCAAAATTAAAGCTGATAACATTTCCTACAAAATAGTTATTTGCATTTTTCTTGTAAGACCAACCATAAGCGAGTTATAAAGTTGGATATAAATAATATTTAACAAAAACTTGCTTAAAAATAAAATGTTTGAAATACTGAAATTAAACTAAATTAATTGTGTCTAACACTTTAGTAGAAAAAAAAGAAAAAGACATAAAAGTCACCAAAGTCTTCAGAATCGTTTTTAGTCGTCATATTAATAACAATAACATTAATAATAATAATACTAATAGTACTAAATCTGCTTATATGCAAGCGCTTTATTAAGGTAACAGTTTTTTGGTTTCTTGCTTATATCTCGAAAACAGTTACTCCTATGAATTTTTGTCATTCTTTCAAAATTAAAGCTGATAAAATATTCTACAAAATAGTTATTTGCATTTTTCTTGTAGGACCAACCATAAGCGAGTTATAGAGTTGGATATAAATAATATTTAACAAAAATTTGCTTTAAAATAAAATGTTTGAAAAACGGAAATTAAACTAATTTAACTGTGTCTAACACTTTAGTAGAGAAAAAAGGAAAAGACATAAAAGTCACTAAAGGTTTCAGAGTTGTCTTTAGTTGTTATATTAATAACAATAACATTAATAATAATAATACTAATAGTACTAAATTTGCTTATATGCAAACGCTTAATTAAGGTAACAGTGTTTTGGTTTCTTGCTTATATCTCGAAAACAGTTACTCCTATCAATTTTTATCTTTTTACTAAAATTCAAGCTGATAAAATTTCCTACAAAATAGTTATTTGCATTTTTCATGCAGGACTAACCATAAGCGAGATCTATGATTGAAAATAATTAATATTTAAAAAAGAAGTGCTTTAACAGAAAATGTCTTGTGATTTAAAATACACTTAATTTATTGAGTCCAATACTTTATTAGAAGAAAAAGGAAGTGACATAAAAGTCACTGAAGTCTTCAGAGTCGTTTTTAAATGCTGCAGTTTCGTCTTCGTCTCAAACATTGAAAACTGAATTACATTTTTGTTCAGTAACAGTCACAGTTTTCTTATTGGTTTTTTGCTTATATCTCGAAAACAGTTACTCCTATCAATTTTTATCTTTCTGTCAAAATTAAAGCTGATAAAATTTCCTACAAAATAGTTATTTGCATTTTTCTTGTAGGACCAACCATAAGCGAGTTATAGAGTTGGATATAAATAATATTTAACAAAAATTTGCTTTAAAATAAAATGTTTGATAAACTGAAATTAAACTAAATTAATTGTGTCTAACACTTTAGTAGAGGAAAAAGAAGAAGACATAAAAGTCACTAAAGGTTTCAAAGTTGTCTTTAATCGTCATATTAATAACAATAACATTAATAATAATAATACTAATTGTACTAAATTTGCTTATATGCAAACGCTTAATTAAGGTAACAGTGTTTTGGTTTCTTGCTCATATCTCGAAAACAGTTACTCCTATCAATTTTTATTTTTTTACTAAAATTCAAGCTGATAAAATTTCCTACAAAATAGTTATTTGCATTTTTCTTGTAGGACCAACCATAAACGAGTTATAGAGTTGGATATAAATAATATTTAACAAAAATTTGCTTTAAAATAAAATGTTTGAAAAACTGAAATTAAACTAATTTAATTGTATCTAACACTTTAGTAGAGGAAAAAGGAAAAGACATAAAAGTCACTAAAGGTTTCAGAGTTGTCTTTAGTTGTCATATTAATAACAATAACATTAATAATAATAATACTAATAGTACTAAATTTGCTTATATGCAAACGCTTAATTAAGGTAACAGTGTTTTGGTTTCTTGCTTATATCTCGAAAACAATTACTCCTATCAATTTTTATCTTTTTACTAAATTCAAGCTGATAAAATTTCCTACAAAATAGTTATTTGCATTTTTCATGTAGGACTAACCATAAGCGAGATATATGATTGAAAATAATTAATATTTAAAAAAAAAGTGCTTTAACAGAAAATGTCTTGTGATTTAAAATACACTTAATTTATTGGGTCCAATACTTTATTAGAAGAAAAAGGAAGTGACATAAAAGTCACTGAAGTCTTCAGAGTCGTTTTTAAATGCTGCAGTTTCGTCTTCGTCTCAAACATTGAAAACTGAATTACATTTTTGTTCAGTAACAGTCACAGTTTTCTTATTGGTTTTTTGCTTATATCTCGAAAACAGTTACTCCTATCAATTTTTATCTTTCTGTCAAAATTAAAGCTGATAAAATTTCCTACAAAATAGTTATTTGCATTTTTCTTGTAGGACCAACCATAAGCGAGTTATAGAGTTGGATATAAATAATATTTAACAAAAATTTGCTTTAAAATAAAATGTTTGAAATACTGAAATTAAACTAAATTAATTGTGTCTAACACTTTAGTAGAGAAAAAAGAAAAAGACATAAAAGTCACCAAAGTCTTCAGAATCGTTTTTAGTCGTCATATTAATAACAATAACATTAATAATAATAATACTAATAGTACTAAATCTGCTTATATGCAAGCGCTTTATTAAGGTAACAGTTTTTTGGTTTCTTGCTTATATCTCGAAAACAGTTACTCCTATGAATTTTTGTCTTTCTTTCAAAATTAAAGCTGATAAAATATTCTACAAAATAGTTATTTGCATTTTTCTTGTAGGACCAACCATAAGCGAGTTATAGAGTTGGATATAAATAATATTTAACAAAAATTTGCTTTAAAATAAAATGGCTGAAAAACTGAAATTAAACTAAATTAATTGTGTCTAACACTTTAGTAGAGAAAAAAGGAAAAGACATAAAAGTCACTAAAGGTTTCAGAGTTGTCTTTAGTTGTCATATTAATAACAATAACATTAATAATAATAATACTAATAGTACTAAATTTGCTTATATGCAAACGCTTAATTAAGGTAACAGTGTTTTGGTTTCTTGCTTATATCTCGAAAACAGTTACTCCTATCAATTTTTATCTTTCTGTCAAAATTAAAGCTGATAAAATTTCCTACAAAATAGTTATTTGCATTTTTCTTGTAGGACCAACCATAAGCGAGTTATAGAGTTGGATATAAATAATATTTAACAAAAACTTGCCTAAAAATAAAATGTTTGAAATACTGAAATTAAACTAAATTAATTGTGTCTAACACTTTAGTAGAGAAAAAAGAAAAGGACATAAAAGTCACCAAAGTCTTCAGAATCGTTTTTAGTCGTCATATTAATAACAATAACATTAATAATAATAATACTAATAGTACTAAATCTGCTTATATGCAAGCGCTTTATTAAGGTAACAGTTTTTTGGTTTCTTGCTTATATCTCGAAAACAGTTACTCCTATGAATTTTTGTCTTTCTTTCAAAATTAAAGCTAATAAAATATTCTACAGAATAGTTATTTGCATTTTTCTTGTAGGACCAACCATAAGCGAGTTATAGAGTTGGATATAAATAATATTTAACAAAAATTTGCTTTAAAATAAAATGTTTGAAAAACTGAAATTAAACTAATTTAACTGTGTCTAACACTTTAGTAGAGAAAAAAGGAAAAAACATAAAAGTCACTAAAGGTTTCAGAGTTGTCTTTAGTTGTCATATTAATAACAATAACATTAATAATAATAATACTAATAGTACTAAATTTGCTTATATGCAAACGCGTAATTAAGGTAACAGTGTTTTGGTTTCTTGCTTATATCTCGAAAACAGTTACTCCTATCAATTTTTATCTTTTTACTAAAATTCAAGCTGATAAAATTTCCTACAAAATAGTTATTTGCATTTTTCATGTAGGACTAACCATAAGCGAGATATATGATTGAAAATAATTAATATTTAAAAAAAAAGTGCTTTAACAGAAAATGTCTTGTGATTTAAAATACACTTAATTTATTGGGTCCAATACTTTATTAGAAGAAAAAGAAAGTGACATAAAAGTCACTGAAGTCTTCAGAGTCGTTTTTAAATGCTGCAGTTTCGTCTTCGTCTCAAACATTGAAAACCGAATTACATTTTTGTTCAGTAACAGTCACAGTTTTCTTATTGGTTTTTTGCTTATATCTCGAAAACAGTTACTCCTATCAATTTTTATCTTTCTTTCAAAATTAAAGCTGATAAAATTTCCTACAAAATAGTTATTTGCATTTTTCTTGTAGGACCAACCATAAGCGAGTTATAGAGTTGGATATAAATAATATTTAACAAAAATTTGCTTTAAAATAAAATGTTTGAAAAACTGAAATTAAACTAATTTAATTGTGTCTAACACCTTAGTAGAGGAAAAAGAAGAAGACATAAAAGTCACTAAAGGTTTCAAAGTAGTCTTTAATCGTCATATTAATAACAATAACATTAATAATAATAATACTAATAGTACTAAATTTGCTTATATGCAAACGCTTAATTAAGGTAACAGTGTTTTGGTTTCTTGCTCATATCTCGAAAACAGTTACTCCTATCAATTTTTATCTTTTTACTAAAATTCAAGCTGATAAAATTTCCTACAAAATAGTTATTTGCATTTTTTATGTAGGACTAACCATAAGCGAGATATAAGATTGAAAATAATTAATATTTAAAAAAGAAGTGCTTTAACAGAAAATGTCTTGTGATTTAAAATACACTTAATTTATTAGGTCCAATACTTTATTAGAAAAAAAAGGGGGTGACATATAAGTCACTGAAGTCTTCAGAGTCGATTTTAAATGCTGCATTTTCGTCTTCGTCTCAAACATTGAAAACTGAATTACATTTTTGTTCTGAAACGGTAACAGTTTTTACTTTGGTTTTTTGCTTATATCTCGAAAACAGTTACTCCTATCAATTTTTATCTTTTTTTCAAAATTAAAGCTGATAACATTTCCTACAAAATAGTTATTTGCATTTTTCTTGTAGGACCAACCATAAGCGAGTTATAAAGTTGGATATAAATAATATTTAACAAAAACTTGCTTAAAAATAAAATGTTTGAAATACTGAAATTAAACTAAATTAATTGTGTCTAACACTTTAGTAGAGAAAAAAGAAAAGGACATAAAAGTCACCAAAGTCTTCAGAATCGTTTTTAGTCGTCATATTAATAACAATAACATTAATAATAATAATACTAATAGTACTAAATCTGCTTATATGCAAGCGCTTTATTAAGGTAACAGTTTTTTGGTTTCTTGCTTATATCTCGAAAACAGTTACTCCTATGAATTTTTGTCTTTCTTTCAAAATTAATGCTGATAAAATATTCTACAGAATAGTTATTTGCATTTTTCTTGTAGGACCAACCATAAGCGAGTTATAGAGTTGGATATAAATAATATTTAACAAAAATTTGCTTTAAAATAAAATGTTTGAAAAACTGAAATTAAACTAATTTAACTGTGTCTAACACTTTAGTAGAGAAAAAAGAAAAAGACATAAAAGTCACTAAAGGTTTCAGAGTTGTCTTTAGTTGTCATATTAATAACAATAACATTAATAATAATAATACTAATAGTACTAAATTTGCTTATATGCAAACGCTTAATTAAGGTAACAGTGTTTTGGTTTCTTGCTTATATCACGAAAACAGTTACTCCTATCAATTTTTATCTTTTTACTAAAATTCAAGCTGATAAAATTTCCTACAAAATAGTTATTTGCATTTTTCATGTAGGACTAACCATAAGCGAGATATATGATTGAAAATAATTAATATTTAAAAAAAAAGTGCTTTAACAGAAAATGTCTTGTGATTTAATATACACTTAATTTATTGGGTCCAATACTTTATTAGAAGAAAAAGGAAGTGACATAAAAGTCACTGAAGTCTTCAGAGTCGTTTTTAAATGCTGCAGTTTCGTCTTCGTCTCAAACATTGAAAACCGAATTACATTTTTGTTCAGTAACAGTCACAGTTTTCTTATTGGTTTTTTGCTTATATCTCGAAAACAGTTACTCCTATCAATTTTTATCTTTCTTTCAAAATTAAAGCTGATAAAATTTCCTACAAAATAGTTATTTGCATTTTTCTTGTAGGACCAACCATAAGCGAGTTATAGAGTTGGATATAAATAATATTTAACAAAAATTTGCTTTAAAATAAAATGTTTGAAAAACTGAAATTAAACTAATTTAATTGTGTCTAACACTTTAGTAGAGGAAAAAGAAGAAGACATAAAAGTCACTAAAGGTTTCAAAGTTGTCTTTAATCGTCATATTAATAACAATAACATTAATAATAATAATACTAATAGTACTAAATTTGCTTACATGCAAACGCTTAATTAAGGTAACAGTGTTTTGGTTTCTTGCTCATATCTCGAAAACAGTTACTCCTATCAATTTTTATCTTTTTACTAAAATTCAAGCTGATAAAATTTCCTACAAAATAGTTATTTGCATTTTTTATGTAGGACTAACCATAAGCGAGATATAAGATTGAAAATAATTAATATTTAAAAAAGAAGTGCTTTAACAGAAAATGTCTTGTGATTTAAAATACACTTAATTTATTAGGTCCAATACTTTATTAGAAAAAAAAGGGGGTGACATATAAGTCACTGAAGTCTTCAGAGTCGATTTTAAATGCTGCATTTTCGTCTTCGTCTCAAACATTGAAAACTGAATTACATTTTTGTTCTGAAACGGTAACAGTTTTTACTTTGGTTTTTTGCTTATATCTCGAAAACAGTTACTCCTATCAATTTTTATCTTTCTTTCAAAATTAAAGCTGATAACATTTCCTACAAAATAGTTATTTGCATTTTTCTTGTAGGACCAACCATAAGCGAGTTATAAAGTTGGATATAAATAATATTTAACAAAAACTTGCTTAAAAATAAAATGTTTGAAATACTGAAATTAAACTAAATTAATTGTGTCTAACACTTTAGTAGAGAAAAAAGAAAAAGACATAAAAGTCACCAAAGTCTTCAGAATCGTTTTTAGTCGTCATATTAATAACAATAACATTAATAATAATAATACTAACAGTACTAAATCTGCTTATATGCAAGCGCTTTATTAAGGTAACAGTTTTTTGGTTTCTTGCTTATATCTCGAAAACAGTTACTCCTATAAATTTTTGTCTTTCTTTCAAAATTAAAGCTGATAAAATATTCTACAAAATAGTTATTTGCATTTTTCTTGTAGGACCAACCATAAGCGAGTTATAGAGTTGGATATAAATAATATATAACAAAAATTTGCTTTAAAATAAAATGTTTGAAAAACTGAAATTAAACTAATTTAACTGTGTCTAACACTTTAGTAGAGGAAAAAAGAAAAGACATAAAAGTCACTAAAGGTTTCAGAGTTGTCTTTAGTTGTCATATTAATAACAATAACATTAATAATAATAATACTAATAGTACTAAATTTGCTTATATGCAAACGCTTAATTAAGGTAACAGTGTTTTGGTTTCTTGCTTATATCTCGAAAACAGTTACTCCTATCAATTTTTATCATTTTAGTAAAATTCAAGCTGATAAAATTTCCTACAAAATAGTTATTTGCATTTTTCATGTAGGACTAACCATAAGCGAGATATAAGTTTGAAAATAATTAATATTTAAAAAAAAATGCTTTAACAGAAAATGTCTTGTGATTTAAAATACACTTAATTTATTAGGTCCAATACTTTATTAGAAGAAAAAGGAAGTGACATAAAAGTCACTGAAGTCTTCAGAGTCGTTTTTAAATGCTGCAGTTTCGTCTTCGTCTCAAACATTGAAAACTGAATTACATTTTTGTTCAGTAACAGTCACAGTTTTCTTATTGGTTTTTTGCTTATATCTCGAAAACAGTTACTCCTACCAATTTTTATCTTTCTGTCAAAATTAAAGCTGATAAAATTTCCTACAAAATAGTTATTTGCATTTTTCTTGTAGGACCAACCATAAGCGAGTTATAGAGTTGGATATAAATAATATTTAACAAAAATTTGCTTTAAAATAAAATGTTTGAAAAACTGAAATTAAACTAATTTAATTGTGTCTAACACTTTAGTAGAGGAAAAAGAAGAAGACATAAAAGTCACTAAAGGTTTCAAAGTTGTCTTTAATCGTCATATTAATAACAATAACATTAATAATAATAATACTAATAGTACTAAATTTGCTTATATGCAAACGCTTAATTAAGGTAACAGTGTTTTGGTTTCTTGCTCATATCTCGAAAACAGTTACTCCTATCAATTTTTATCTTTCTTTCAAAATTAAAGCTGATAACATTTCCTACAAAATAGTTATTTGCATTTTTCTTGTGGGACCAACCATAAGCGAGTTATAAAGTTGGATATAAATAATATTTAACAAAAACTTGCTTAAAAATAAAATGTTTGAAATACTGAAATTAAACTAAATTAATTGTGTCTAACACTTTAGTAGAGAATAAAGAAAAAGACATAAAAGTCACCAAAGTCTTCAGAATCGTTTTTAATCGTCATATTAATAACAATAACATTAATAATAATAATACTAATAGTACTAAATCTGCTTATATGCAAGCGCTTTATTAAGGTAACAGTTTTTTGGTTTCTTGCTTATATCTCGAAAACAGTTACTCCTATGAATTTTTGTCTTTTTTTCAAAATTAAAACTGATAAAATTTCCTACAAAATAGTTATTTGCATTTTTCTTGTAGGACCAACCATAAGCGAGTTATAGAGTTGGATATAAATAATATATAACAAAAATTTGCTTTAAAATAAAATGTTTGAAAAACTGAAATTAAACTAATTTAATTGTGTCTAACACTTTAGTAGAGGAAAAAGGAAAAGACATAAAAGTCACTAAAGGTTTCAGAGTTGTCTTTAGTTGTCATATTAATAACAATAACATTAATAATAATAATACTAATAGTACTAAATTTGCTTATATGCAAACGCTTAATTAAGGTAACAGTGTTTTGGTTTCTTGCTTATATCTCGAAAACAGTTACTCCTATCAATTTTTATCTTTTTACTAAAATTCAAGCTGATAAAATTTCCTATAAAATAGTTAATTGCATTTTTTATGTAGGACTAACCATAAGCGAGATATATGATTGAAAATAATTAATATTTAAAAAAAAAGTGCTTTAACAGAAAATGTCTTGTGATTTAAAATACACTTAATTTATTGGGTCCAATACTTTATTAGAAGAAAAAGGAAGTGACATAAAAGTCACTGAAGTCTTCAGAGTCGTTTTTAAATGCTGCAGTTTCGTCTTCGTCTCAAACATTGAAAACTGAATTACATTTTTGTTCAGTAACAGTCACAGTTTTCTTATTGGTTTTTTGCTTATATCTCGAAAACAGTTACTCCTATCAATTTTTATCTTTCTGTCAAAATTAAAGCTGATAAAATTTCCTACAAAAATATTTGCATTTTTCTTGTAGGACCAACCATAAGCGAGTTATAGAGTTGGATATAAATAATATTTAACAAAAATTTGCTTTAAAATAAAATGTTTGAAAAACTAAAATTAAACTAATTTAATTGTGTCTAACACTTTAGTAGAGGAAAAAGAAGAAGACATAAAAGTCACTAAAGGTTTCAAAGTTGTCTTTAATCGTCATATTAATAACAATAACATTAATAATAATAATACTAATAGTACTAAATTTGCTTATATGCAAACGCTTAATTAAGGTAACAGTGTTTTGGTTTCTTGCTCATATCTCGAAAACAGTTACTCCTATCAATTTTTATCTTTCTTTCAAAATTAAAGCTGATAACATTTCCTACAAAATAGTTATTTGCATTTTTCTTGTGGGACCAACCATAAGCGAGTTATAAAGTTGGATATAAATAATATTTAACAAAAACTTGCTTAAAAATAAAATGTTTGAAATACTGAAATTAAACTAAATTAATTGTGTCTAACACTTTAATAGAGAAAAAAGAAAAAGACATAAAAATCACCAAAGTCTTCAAAATCGTTTTTAGTCGTCATATTAATAACAATAACATTAATAATAATATTACTAATAGTACTAAATCTGCTTATATGCAAGCGCTTTATTAAGGTAACAGTTTTTTGGTTTCTTGCTTATATCTCGAAAACAGTTACTCCTATGAATTTTTGTCTTTTTTTCAAAATTAAAGCTGATAAAATTTCCTACAAAATAGTTATTTGCATTTTTCTTGTAGGACCAACCATAAGCGAGTTATAGAGTTGGATATAAATACTTTTTAACAAAAATTTGCTTTAAAATAAAATGTTTGAAAAACTGAAATTAAACTAATTTAATTGTGTCTAACACTTTAGTAGAGGAAAAAGGAAAAGACATAAAAGTCACTAAAGGTTTCAGAGTTGTCTTTAGTTGTCATATTAATAACAATAACATTAATAATAATAATACTAATAGTACTAAATTTGCTTATATGCAAACGCTTAATTAAGGTAACAGTGTTTTGGTTTCTTGCTTATATCTCGAAAACAGTTACTCCTATCAATTTTTATCTTTTTACTAAAATTCAAGCTGATAAAATTTCCTATAAAATAGTTATTTGCATTTTTTATGTAGGGCTAACCATAAGCGAGATATATGATTGAAAATAATTAATATTTAAAAAAAAGTGCTTTAACAGAAAATGTCTTGTGATTTAAAATACACTTAATTTATTGGGTCCAATACTTTATTAGAAGAAAAAGGAAGTGACATAAAAGTCACTGAAGTCTTCAGAGTTGTTTTTAAATGCTGCAGTTTCGTCTTCGTCTCAAACATTGAAAACTGAATTACATTTTTGTTCAGTAACAGTCACAGTTTTCTTATTGGTTTTTTGCTTATATCTCGAAAACAGTTACTCCTATCAATTTTTATCTTTCTGTCAAAATTAAAGCTGATAAAATTTCCTACAAAATAGTTATTTGCATTTTTCTTGTAGGACCAACCATAAGCGAGTTATAGAGTTGGATATAAATAATATTTAACAAAAATTTGCTTTAAAATAAAATGTTTGAAAAACTGAAATTAAACTAATTTAATTGTGTCTAACACTTTAGTAGAGGAAAAAGAAGAAGACATAAAAGTCACTAATGGTTTCAAAGTTGTCTTTAATCGTCATATTAATAACAATAACATTAATAATAATAATACTAATAGTACTAAATTTGCTTATATGCAAACGCTTAATTAAGGTAACAGTGTTTTGGTTTCTTGCTCATATCTCGAAAACTGTTACTCCTATCAACTTTTATCTTTTTACTAAAATTCAAGCTGATAAAATTTCCTACAAAATAATTATTTGCATTTTTTATGTAGGACTAACCATAAGCGAGATATAAGATTGAAAATAATTAATATTTAAAAAAGAAGTGCTTTATCAAAAAATGTCTTGTGATTTAAAATACACTTAATTTATTAGGTCCAATACTTTATTAGAAAAAAAAGGGAGTGACATATAAGTCACTGAAGTCTTCAGAGTCGATTTTAAATGCTGCATTTTCGTCTTCGTCTCAAACATTGAATACTGAATTACATTTTTGTTCTGAAACGGTAACAGTTTTTACTTTGGTTTTTTGCTTATATCTCGAAAACAGTTACTCCTATCAATTTTTATCTTTCTTTCAAAATTAAAGCTGATAACATTTCCTACAAAATAGTTATTTGCATTTTTCTTGTAGGACCAACCATAAGCGAGTTATAAAGTTGGATATAAATAATATTTAACAAAAACTTGCTTAAAAATAAAATGTTTGAAATACTGAAATTAAACTAAATTAATTGTGTCTAACACTTTAGTAGAGAAAAAAGAAAAAGACATAAAAGTCACCAAAGTCTTCAAAATCGTTTTTAGTCGTCATATTAATAACAATAACATTAATAATAATAATACTAATAGTACTAAATCTGCTTATATGCAAGCGCTTTATTAAGATAACAGTTTTTTGGTTTCTTGCTTATATCTCGAAAACAGTTACTCCTATGAATTTTTGTCTTTCTTGTCTTCTTCTTTTTCCTCTACTAAAGTGTTAGACACAATTAAATTAGTTTAATTTCACTTTTTCAAACATTTTATTTTAAAGCAAATTTTTGTTAAATATTATTTATATCCAATTCTATAATTTGCTTATGGTTGGTCCTACAAGAAAAATGCAAATAACTATTTTGTAGGAAATTTTATCAGCTTTAATTTTGAAAAAAAGATAAAAATTGATAGGAGTAACTGTTTTCGAGATATAAGCAAAAAACCAATAAGAAAACTGTGACTGTTACTGAACAAAAATGTAATTCGGTTTTCAATGTTTGAGACGAAGACGAAACTGCAGCATTTAAAAACGACTCTGAAGACTTCAGTGACTTTTATGTCACTTCCTTTTTCTTCTAATAAAGTATTGGACCCAATAAATTAAGTGTACTTTAAATCACAAGACATTTTCTGTTAAAGCACTTTTTTTTTAAATATTAATTATTTTCAATCATATATCTCGCTTATGGTTAGTCCTACATAAAAAATGCAAATAACTATTTTGTAGGAAATTTTATCAGCTTGAATTTTAGTAAAAAGATAAAAATTGATAGGAGTAACTGTTTTCGAGATATAAGCAAGAAACCAAAACACTGTTACCTTAATTAAGCGTTTGCATATAAGCAAATTTAGTACTATTAGTATTATTATTATTAATGTTATTGTTATTAATATGACAACTAAAAACAACTCTGAAACCTTTAGTGACTTTTATGTCTTTTCCTTTTTTCTCTACTAAAGTGTTAGACACAGTTAAATTAGTTTAATTTCAGTTTTTCAAACATTTTATTTTAAAGCAAATTTTTGTTAAATATTATTTATATCCAACTCTATACTCGCTTATGGTTGGTCCTACAAGAAAAATGCAAATAACTATTTTGTAGAATATTTTATCAGCTTTAATTTTGAAAGAAAGACAAAAATTCATAGGAGTAACTGTTTTCGAGATATAAGCAAGAAACCAAAAAACTGTTACCTTAATAAAGCGCTTGCATATAAGCAGATTTAGTACTATTAGTATTATTATTATTAATGTTATTGTTATTAATATGACGACTAAAAACGATTCTGAAGACTTTGGTGACTTTTATGTCTTTTTCTTTTTTCTCTACTAAAGTGTTAGACACAATTAATTTAGTTTAATTTCAGTTTTTCAAACATTTTATTTTAAAGCAAATTTTTGTTAAATATTATTTATATCCAACTCTATACTCGCTTATGGTTGGTCCTACAAGAAAAATGCAAATAACTATTTTGTAGGAAATGTTATCAGCTTTAATTTTGAAAGAAAGATAAAAATTGATAGGAGTAACTGTTTTCGAGATATAAGCAAAAAACCAAAGTAAAAACGGTTACCGTTTCAGAACAAAAATGTAATTCAGTTTTCAATGTTTGAGACGAAGACGAAAATGCAGCATTTAAAATCGACCCTGAAGACTTCAGTGACTTATATGTCACCCCCTTTTTTTTAATAAAGTATTGGACCTAATAAATTAAGTGTATTTTAAATTACAAGACATTTTCTGTTAAAGCACTTCTTTTTTAAATATTAATTATTTTCAATCTTATATCTCGCTTATGGTTAGTCCTACATAAAAAATGCAAATAACTATTTTGTAGGAAATTTTATCAGCTTTAATTTTGAAAGAAAGATAAAAATTGATAGGAGTAACTGTTTTCGAGATATAAGCAAAAAACCAATAAGAAAACTGTGACTGTTACTGAACAAAAATGTAATTCGGTTTTCAATGTTTGAGACGAAGACGAAACTGCAGCATTTAAAAACGACTCTGAAGACTTCAGTGACTTTTATGTCACTTCCTTTTTCTTCTAATAAAGTATTGGACCCAATAAATTAAGTGTATTTTAAATCACAAGACATTTTCTGTTAAAGCACTTTTTTTTTAAATATTAATTATTTTCAATCATATATCTCGCTTATGGTTAGTCCTACATGAAAAATGCAAATAACTATTTTGTAGGAAATTTTATCAGCTTGAATTTTAGTAAAAAAATAAAAATTGATAGGAATAACTGTTTTCGAGATATAAGCAAGAAACCAAAACACTGTTACCTTAATTAAGCGTTTGCATATAAGCAAATTTAGTACTATTAGTATTATTATTATTAATGTTATTGTTATTAATATGACAACTAAAGACAACTCTGAAACCTTTAGTGACTTTTATGTCTTTTCCTTTTTTCTCTACTAAAGTGTTAGACACAGTTAAATTAGTTTAATTTCCGTTTTTCAAACATTTTATTTTAAAGCAAATTTTTGTTAAGTATTATTTATATCCAACTCTATAACTCGCTTATGGTTGGTCCTACAAGAAAAATGCAAATAACTATTTTGTAGAATATTTTATCAGCTTTAATTTTGAAAGAAAGACAAAAATTTATAGGAGTAACTGTTTTCGAGATATAAGCAAGAAACCAAAAAACTGTTACCTTAATAAAGCGCTTGCATATAAGCAGATTTAGTACTATTAGTATTATTATTATTAATGTTATTGTTATTAATATGACGACTAAAAACGATTCTGAAGACTTTGGTGACTTTTATGTCTTTTTCTTTTTTCTCTACTAAAGTGTTAGACACAATTAATTTAGTTTAATTTCAGTATTTCAAACATTTTATTTTTAAGCAAGTTTTTGTTAAATATTATTTATATCCAACTTTATAACTCGCTTATGGTTGGTCTTACAAGAAAAATGCAAATAACTATTTTGTTGGAAATTTTATCAGCTTTAATTTTGAAAAAAAGATAAAATTTGATAGGAGTAACTGTTTTCGAGATATAAGCAAAAAACCAATAAGAAAACTGTAACTGTTACTGAACAAAAATGTAATTCAGTTTTCAATGTTTGAGACGATGTCAAAAATGCAGCATTTAAAAACGACTCTGAAGACTTCAGTGACTTTTATGTCACCTCCTTTTTCTTCTAATAAAATTTTTAATAAACAGATGCCAAACATCATGTTTTGTCCTATAAAGACATTTTATATTGCAGTTTGTATTAAAACAAAATATTTTCGTTGATTCTTTGTTAGAAGCAGCAAACCTAACATTAAAGAATCTGAAAACTTTGTATTCGGACACAAACCACCGAATTTTGTTTCAGTTTAGACAAAAACGGTTGATTTTCGACTATATTTTGCTTTGAACAAGAAAGCTTATATCAAACTGACTAAAAACGTCTTATCCTACAAAATAGTTATTTGCATTTTTCATGTAGGACTAACCATAAGCGAGATATAAGTTTGAAAATAATTAATATTTAAAAAAAAAGTGCTTTAACAGAAAATGTCTTGTGATTTAAAATACACTTAATTTATTAGGTCCAATACTTTATTAGAAGAAAAAGGAAGTGACATAAAAGTCACTGAAGTCTTCAGAGTCGTTTTTAAATGCTGCAGTTTCGTCTTCGTCTCAAACATTGAAAACTGAATTACATTTTTGTTCAGTAACAGTCACAGTTTTCTTATTGGTTTTTTGCTTATATCTCGAAAACAGTTACTCCTACCAATTTTTATCTTTCTGTCAAAATTAAAGCTGATAAAATTTCCTACAAAATAGTTATTTGCATTTTTCTTGTAGGACCAACCATAAGCGAGTTATAGAGTTGGATATAAATAATATTTAACAAAAATTTGCTTTAAAATAAAATGTTTGAAAAACTGAAATTAAACTAATTTAATTGTGTCTAACACTTTAGTAGAGGAAAAAGAAGAAGACATAAAAGTCACTAAAGGTTTCAAAGTTGTCTTTAATCGTCATATTAATAACAATAACATTAATAATAATAATACTAATAGTACTAAATTTGCTTATATGCAAACGCTTAATTAAGGTAACAGTGTTTTGGTTTCTTGCTCATATCTCGAAAACAGTTACTCCTATCAATTTTTATCTTTCTTTCAAAATTAAAGCTGATAACATTTCCTACAAAATAGTTATTTGCATTTTTCTTGTGGGACCAACCATAAGCGAGTTATAAAGTTGGATATAAATAATATTTAACAAAAACTTGCTTAAAAATAAAATGTTTGAAATACTGAAATTAAACTAAATTAATTGTGTCTAACACTTTAGTAGAGAAAAAAGAAAAAGACATAAAAGTCACCAAAGTCTTCAGAATCGTTTTTAATCGTCATATTAATAACAATAACATTAATAATAATAATACTAATAGTACTAAATCTGCTTATATGCAAGCGCTTTATTAAGGTAACAGTTTTTTGGTTTCTAGCTTATATCTCGAAAACAGTTACTCCTATGAATTTTTGTCTTTTTTTCAAAATTAAAACTGATAAAATTTCCTACAAAATAGTTATTTGCATTTTTCTTGTAGGACCAACCATAAGCGAGTTATAGAGTTGGATATAAATAATATATAACAAAAATTTGCTTTAAAATAAAATGTTTGAAAAACTGAAATTAAACTAATTTAATTGTGTCTAACACTTTAGTAGAGGAAAAAGGAAAAGACATAAAAGTCACTAAAGGTTTCAGAGTTGTCTTTAGTTGTCATATTAATAACAATAACATTAATAATAATAATACTAATAGTACTAAATTTGCTTATATGCAAACGCTTAATTAAGGTAACAGTGTTTTGGTTTCTTGCTTATATCTCGAAAACAGTTACTCCTATCAATTTTTATCTTTTTACTAAAATTCAAGCTGATAAAATTTCCTATAAAATAGTTAATTGCATTTTTTATGTAGGACTAACCATAAGCGAGATATATGATTGAAAATAATTAATATTTAAAAAAAAAGTGCTTTAACAGAAAATGTCTTGTGATTTAAAATACACTTAATTTATTGGGTCCAATACTTTATTAGAAGAAAAAGGAAGTGACATAAAAGTCACTGAAGTCTTCAGAGTCGTTTTTAAATGCTGCAGTTTCGTCTTCGTCTCAAACATTGAAAACTGAATTACATTTTTGTTCAGTAACAGTCACAGTTTTCTTATTGGTTTTTTGCTTATATCTCGAAAACAGTTACTCCTATCAATTTTTATCTTTCTGTCAAAATTAAAGCTGATAAAATTTCCTACAAAAATATTTGCATTTTTCTTGTAGGACCAACCATAAGCGAGTTATAGAGTTGGATATAAATAATATTTAACAAAAATTTGCTTTAAAATAAAATGTTTGAAAAACTAAAATTAAACTAATTTAATTGTGTCTAACACTTTAGTAGAGGAAAAAGAAGAAGACATAAAAGTCACTAAAGGTTTCAAAGTTGTCTTTAATCGTCATATTAATAACAATAACATTAATAATAATAATACTAATAGTACTAAATTTGCTTATATGCAAACGCTTAATTAAGGTAACAGTGTTTTGGTTTCTTGCTCATATCTCGAAAACAGTTACTCCTATCAATTTTTATCTTTCTTTCAAAATTAAAGCTGATAACATTTCCTACAAAATAGTTATTTGCATTTTTCTTGTGGGACCAACCATAAGCGAGTTATAAAGTTGGATATAAATAATATTTAACAAAAACTTGCTTAAAAATAAAATGTTTGAAATACTGAAATTAAACTAAATTAATTGTGTCTAACACTTTAATAGAGAAAAAAGAAAAAGACATAAAAATCACCAAAGTCTTCAAAATCGTTTTTAGTCGTCATATTAATAACAATAACATTAATAATAATATTACTAATAGTACTAAATCTGCTTATATGCAAGCGCTTTATTAAGGTAACAGTTTTTTGGTTTCTTGCTTATATCTCGAAAACAGTTACTCCTATGAATTTTTGTCTTTTTTTCAAAATTAAAGCTGATAAAATTTCCTACAAAATAGTTATTTGCATTTTTCTTGTAGGACCAACCATAAGCGAGTTATAGAGTTGGATATAAATACTTTTTAACAAAAATTTGCTTTAAAATAAAATGTTTGAAAAACTGAAATTAAACTAATTTAATTGTGTCTAACACTTTAGTAGAGGAAAAAGGAAAAGACATAAAAGTCACTAAAGGTTTCAGAGTTGTCTTTAGTTGTCATATTAATAACAATAACATTAATAATAATAATACTAATAGTACTAAATTTGCTTATATGCAAACGCTTAATTAAGGTAACAGTGTTTTGGTTTCTTGCTTATATCTCGAAAACAGTTACTCCTATCAATTTTTATCTTTTTACTAAAATTCAAGCTGATAAAATTTCCTATAAAATAGTTATTTGCATTTTTTATGTAGGGCTAACCATAAGCGAGATATATGATTGAAAATAATTAATATTTAAAAAAAAGTGCTTTAACAGAAAATGTCTTGTGATTTAAAATACACTTAATTTATTGGGTCCAATACTTTATTAGAAGAAAAAGGAAGTGACATAAAAGTCACTGAAGTCTTCAGAGTTGTTTTTAAATGCTGCAGTTTCGTCTTCGTCTCAAACATTGAAAACTGAATTACATTTTTGTTCAGTAACAGTCACAGTTTTCTTATTGGTTTTTTGCTTATATCTCGAAAACAGTTACTCCTATCAATTTTTATCTTTCTGTCAAAATTAAAGCTGATAAAATTTCCTACAAAATAGTTATTTGCATTTTTCTTGTAGGACCAACCATAAGCGAGTTATAGAGTTGGATATAAATAATATTTAACAAAAATTTGCTTTAAAATAAAATGTTTGAAAAACTGAAATTAAACTAATTTAATTGTGTCTAACACTTTAGTAGAGGAAAAAGAAGAAGACATAAAAGTCACTAATGGTTTCAAAGTTGTCTTTAATCGTCATATTAATAACAATAACATTAATAATAATAATACTAATAGTACTAAATTTGCTTATATGCAAACGCTTAATTAAGGTAACAGTGTTTTGGTTTCTTGCTCATATCTCGAAAACTGTTACTCCTATCAACTTTTATCTTTTTACTAAAATTCAAGCTGATAAAATTTCCTACAAAATAATTATTTGCATTTTTTATGTAGGACTAACCATAAGCGAGATATAAGATTGAAAATAATTAATATTTAAAAAAGAAGTGCTTTATCAAAAAATGTCTTGTGATTTAAAATACACTTAATTTATTAGGTCCAATACTTTATTAGAAAAAAAAGGGAGTGACATATAAGTCACTGAAGTCTTCAGAGTCGATTTTAAATGCTGCATTTTCGTCTTCGTCTCAAACATTGAATACTGAATTACATTTTTGTTCTGAAACGGTAACAGTTTTTACTTTGGTTTTTTGCTTATATCTCGAAAACAGTTACTCCTATCAATTTTTATCTTTCTTTCAAAATTAAAGCTGATAACATTTCCTACAAAATAGTTATTTGCATTTTTCTTGTAGGACCAACCATAAGCGAGTTATAAAGTTGGATATAAATAATATTTAACAAAAACTTGCTTAAAAATAAAATGTTTGAAATACTGAAATTAAACTAAATTAATTGTGTCTAACACTTTAGTAGAGAAAAAAGAAAAAGACATAAAAGTCACCAAAGTCTTCAAAATCGTTTTTAGTCGTCATATTAATAACAATAACATTAATAATAATAATACTAATAGTACTAAATCTGCTTATATGCAAGCGCTTTATTAAGATAACAGTTTTTTGGTTTCTTGCTTATATCTCGAAAACAGTTACTCCTATGAATTTTTGTCTTTCTTGTCTGAAGACTTTGGTGACTTTTATGTCTTTTTCTTTTTCCTCTACTAAAGTGTTAGACACAATTAAATTAGTTTAATTTCACTTTTTCAAACATTTTATTTTAAAGCAAATTTTTGTTAAATATTATTTATATCCAATTCTATAATTTGCTTATGGTTGGTCCTACAAGAAAAATGCAAATAACTATTTTGTAGGAAATTTTATCAGCTTTAATTTTGAAAAAAAGATAAAAATTGATAGGAGTAACTGTTTTCGAGATATAAGCAAAAAACCAATAAGAAAACTGTGACTGTTACTGAACAAAAATGTAATTCGGTTTTCAATGTTTGAGACGAAGACGAAACTGCAGCATTTAAAAACGACTCTGAAGACTTCAGTGACTTTTATGTCACTTCCTTTTTCTTCTAATAAAGTATTGGACCCAATAAATTAAGTGTACTTTAAATCACAAGACATTTTCTGTTAAAGCACTTTTTTTTTAAATATTAATTATTTTCAATCATATATCTCGCTTATGGTTAGTCCTACATAAAAAATGCAAATAACTATTTTGTAGGAAATTTTATCAGCTTGAATTTTAGTAAAAAGATAAAAATTGATAGGAGTAACTGTTTTCGAGATATAAGCAAGAAACCAAAACACTGTTACCTTAGTTAAGCGTTTGCATATAAGCAAATTTAGTACTATTAGTATTATTATTATTAATGTTATTGTTATTAATATGACAACTAAAAACAACTCTGAAACCTTTAGTGACTTTTATGTCTTTTCCTTTTTTCTCTACTAAAGTGTTAGACACAGTTAAATTAGTTTAATTTCAGTTTTTCAAACATTTTATTTTAAAGCAAATTTTTGTTAAATATTATTTATATCCAACTCTATACTCGCTTATGGTTGGTCCTACAAGAAAAATGCAAATAACTATTTTGTAGAATATTTTATCAGCTTTAATTTTGAAAGAAAGACAAAAATTCATAGGAGTAACTGTTTTCGAGATATAAGCAAGAAACCAAAAAACTGTTACCTTAATAAAGCGCTTGCATATAAGCAGATTTAGTACTATTAGTATTATTATTATTAATGTTATTGTTATTAATATGACGACTAAAAACGATTCTGAAGACTTTGGTGACTTTTATGTCTTTTTCTTTTTTCTCTACTAAAGTGTTAGACACAATTAATTTAGTTTAATTTCAGTTTTTCAAACATTTTATTTTAAAGCAAATTTTTGTTAAATATTATTTATATCCAACTCTATACTCGCTTATGGTTGGTCCTACAAGAAAAATGCAAATAACTATTTTGTAGGAAATGTTATCAGCTTTAATTTTGAAAGAAAGATAAAAATTGATAGGAGTAACTGTTTTCGAGATATAAGCAAAAAACCAAAGTAAAAACGGTTACCGTTTCAGAACAAAAATGTAATTCAGTTTTCAATGTTTGAGACGAAGACGAAAATGCAGCATTTAAAATCGACCCTGAAGACTTCAGTGACTTATATGTCACCCCCTTTTTTTTAATAAAGTATTGGACCTAATAAATTAAGTGTATTTTAAATTACAAGACATTTTCTGTTAAAGCACTTCTTTTTTAAATATTAATTATTTTCAATCTTATATCTCGCTTATGGTTAGTCCTACATAAAAAATGCAAATAACTATTTTGTAGGAAATTTTATCAGCTTTAATTTTGAAAGAAAGATAAAAATTGATAGGAGTAACTGTTTTCGAGATATAAGCAAAAAACCAATAAGAAAACTGTGACTGTTACTGAACAAAAATGTAATTCGGTTTTCAATGTTTGAGACGAAGACGAAACTGCAGCATTTAAAAACGACTCTGAAGACTTCAGTGACTTTTATGTCACTTCCTTTTTCTTCTAATAAAGTATTGGACCCAATAAATTAAGTGTATTTTAAATCACAAGACATTTTCTGTTAAAGCACTTTTTTTTTAAATATTAATTATTTTCAATCATATATCTCGCTTATGGTTAGTCCTACATGAAAAATGCAAATAACTATTTTGTAGGAAATTTTATCAGCTTGAATTTTAGTAAAAAAATAAAAATTGATAGGAATAACTGTTTTCGAGATATAAGCAAGAAACCAAAACACTGTTACCTTAATTAAGCGTTTGCATATAAGCAAATTTAGTACTATTAGTATTATTATTATTAATGTTATTGTTATTAATATGACAACTAAAGACAACTCTGAAACCTTTAGTGACTTTTATGTCTTTTCCTTTTTTCTCTACTAAAGTGTTAGACACAGTTAAATTAGTTTAATTTCCGTTTTTCAAACATTTTATTTTAAAGCAAATTTTTGTTAAGTATTATTTATATCCAACTCTATAACTCGCTTATGGTTGGTCCTACAAGAAAAATGCAAATAACTATTTTGTAGAATATTTTATCAGCTTTAATTTTGAAAGAAAGACAAAAATTTATAGGAGTAACTGTTTTCGAGATATAAGCAAGAAACCAAAAAACTGTTACCTTAATAAAGCGCTTGCATATAAGCAGATTTAGTACTATTAGTATTATTATTATTAATGTTATTGTTATTAATATGACGACTAAAAACGATTCTGAAGACTTTGGTGACTTTTATGTCTTTTTCTTTTTTCTCTACTAAAGTGTTAGACACAATTAATTTAGTTTAATTTCAGTATTTCAAACATTTTATTTTTAAGCAAGTTTTTGTTAAATATTATTTATATCCAACTTTATAACTCGCTTATGGTTGGTCTTACAAGAAAAATGCAAATAACTATTTTGTTGGAAATTTTATCAGCTTTAATTTTGAAAAAAAGATAAAATTTGATAGGAGTAACTGTTTTCGAGATATAAGCAAAAAACCAATAAGAAAACTGTAACTGTTACTTCTAACAAAAACGCTGTATTCTAGCACAAAATACTAATTACATTATAGTTTCGACGAGAATAGCTTATTTGGAATGATTCTATGCTTCCAAACGAGTAAATTTTTAATAAACAGATGCCAAACATCATGTTTTGTCCTATAAAGACATTTTATATTGCAGTTTGTATTAAAACAAAATATTTTCGTTGATTCTTTGTTAGAAGCAGCAAACCTAACATTAAAGAATCTGAAAACTTTGTATTCGGACACAAACCACCGAATTTTGTTCCAGTTTAGACAAAAACGGTTGATTTTCGACAATATTTTGCTTTGAACAAGAAAGCTTATATCAAACTGACTAAAAACGTCTTATTTTAGCACAAAACAAAAGATTTGCGTTATAGTCTTAAAGCTGATTCATGCCACAGTTTGGATAAAAACCAATTATTTTTGTTGATTCATTGTTACAAACAAGAAACCTTACATCAAAGAAACTGAAAACCCCTTATTTAGGCACAGAAATTCGAATTACGTTTCAGTCTGGACAAAAACTGCTTATTTTAGACGATCCTTTGTTTTGAACACGAAAACTTACATTAAAAAGATTAAAAACGTCTTATTCTGGCTGAAAACTGCAAGTTATATATTACTCTAGATAAAAGCAATTTATCCTGATTACTCCTTTACTTAGAATAGAGTAAACTTGTATAAAACTTAATAAAAACTTTAAATTTCGTCTCAAAGAAATAATTTACGTTATAGTTTTGACCAGCACTGTTTATTTCAAACGAAATTATGATTCGAAACTAATGAACTTTTATGGGGCAGATGCAAAACCACATATTACCATATAAAGCGTTGTTTTAAAGCAAAGTATTACCTTTTGCAACAAGAAATTTCACGTCAAAGAAACTGAAAACTTCGTATCCATACATAAATATCTAATTACGTATCAGTTTAGGCAAATACATCTTATTTTAAACGATTCCTTGCTATAAACAAGAAAAATTTTATCAAGCATATTGAAAACGTCTTATTCTCGAAAATAAGAGCAAATTATGTATCAGTTTTAACAAAAGCGGATTACTCTGTTTGATTCTATGCTTAGAGTAGAGTAAACTACTATAAAACGTAATGAAAACTCTATATTCAAGCTCAAAAGAACCAATTACGTTATAGTTTTGACAAAAAAAAATATTTCGGACGATTACATACTTCGAAGTAAGCAAACTTTAATTGAACATGTGCAAAAGCTAATACTTTGCTTTAAAATAATGATTTATGTGGTAATATGGTATTTTGCATCTGTCCTATAAAAGTTTACCCGTTTCGCTCCATTGAATCATTAGAAATAAATTATTTTGACACAACAACAACACAAATAATTTGTTTTTGTTTAAACTGTAACATAAGTCGCTTTTATAAAACGAACTAAGACGTTTGGCATCTGTTTAGTGAAAGTTTTCTCGTTTGGGGGCATAAAATCGTTTGAAATTAACAGTTCTGGTCAAAACTATTACGTAAATTATTTCTTTGTATCACTTTAAAGATTTGCGTTATAGTCTTGACGAGAACTGTTAATTTCAAACGATTCTATGCTTTGAAACCACTATACTTTCACTGAACAGAGACAAAACGTCTGATTTCGCCTTTAAAAAACGATTTATGTCACAGTTTGGATTAAAACCAATGATTTTCGTTTATTCATTGTTACAAACAAGAAACCTTACATCAAAGAAACTGAAAATCTCTTATTCAGGCCCAGAAAATCAAATTACGTTTCAGTCTGGACACAAATTGCTTATTTTAGACGATTCTTTCTTTTGAACACGAAAACTTACATTAAAAAGATTAAAAACGTCTTATTCTGGCTCAAAACTGCAAATTATGTATTACTTTGGATAAAAGCAGTTTATCCTGATTACTCCTTTGCTTAGAATAGAGCAAACTTGTATAAAACTTAATGAAAACTTTAAATTTCGTCTCAAAGAAATAATTTACGTTATAGTTTTGACCAGAACTGTTAATTTCAAACGATTTTATGCCCCCAAACGAGAAAACTTTCACTAAACAGATGCCAAACGTCTTAGTTCGTTTTATAAAAACGACATGTTACAGTTTAAACAAAAAAATTATTTTCGTTGTTGTGTCAAAATAATTTATTTCGAATGATTCAATGGAGCGAAACGAGTAAACTTTTATAGGACAGATGCAAAATACCATATTACCACATAAATCGTTATTTTAAAGCAAAGTATTAGCTTTTGCACTTGTTCAATTAAAGTTTGCTTACTTCGAAATATGTAGTCGTCCGAAATAATTTTTTTTTGTCAAAACTATAACGTAATTTGTTCTTTTGAGCTTGAATATAGAGTTTTCATTACGTTTTATAGTAGTTTACTCTACTCTAAGCATAGAATCAAACAGAGTAATCTGCTTTTGTTAAAACTGATACATAATTTGCTCTTATTTTCGAGAATAAGACATTTTCAATATGTTTGATAAAATTTTTCTTGTTTATAGCAAGGAATCGTTTAAAATAAGCTGTATTTGCCTAAACTGATACGTAATTCGATATTTGTGCATGGATACGATGTTTTCAGTTTCTTTGACGTGAAATTTCTTGTTGCAAAAGGTAATACTTTGCTTTAAAACAACGCTTTATATGGTAATATGTGGTTTTGCATCTGCCCCATAAAAGTTCATTAGTTTCGAATCATAATTTCGTTTGAAATAAACAGTGCTGGTCAAAACTATAACGTAAATTATTTCTTTGAGACGAAATTTAATGTTTTTATTAAGTTTTATACAAGTTTACTCTATTCTAAGTAAAGGAGTAATCAGGATAAATTGCTTTTATCTAGAGTAATATATAATTTGCAGTTTTCAGCCAGAATAAGACGTTTTTAATCTTTTTAATGTAAGTTTTCGTGTTCAAAACAAAGGATCGTCTAAAATAAGCAGTTTTTGTCCAGACTGAAACGTAATTCGAATTTCTGTGCCTAAATAAGGGGTTTTCAGTTTCTTTGATGTAAGGTTTCTTGTTTGTAACAATGAATTAACAAAAATAATTGGTTTTTATCCAAACTGTGGCATGAATCAGCTTTAAGACTATAATGCAAATCTTTTGTTTTGTGCTAAAATAAGACGTTTTTAGTCAGTTTGATATAAGCTTTCTTGTTCAAAGCAAAATATTGTCGAAAATCAACCGTTTTTGTCTAAACTGAAACAAAATTCGGTGGTTTGTGTCCGAATACAAAGTTTTCAGATTCTTTAATGTTAGGTTTGCTGCTTCTAACAAAGAATCAACGAAAATATTTTGTTTTAATACAAACTGCAATATAAAATGTCTTTATAGGACAAAACATGATGTTTGGCATCTGTTTATTAAAAATTTACTCGTTTGGAAGCATGGAATCATTCCAATCAAGCTATTCTCGTCGAAACTATAATGTAATTAGTATTTTGTGCTAGAATACAGCGTTTTTGTTAGATTTATTAACAATCTTGTCTATTTTAAGCAATGAAACGAATAGGATTAGCTGCCTTTATCCAAAGTGATACATAAATTGCTCTTTTATGCCAGATTAATACGTTTTTAGTCTGTTCGATGTAAGTTTTCTTGTTCAAAGCAAAAGATCGTCTAAAGTAAGCCGTTTTTGTTTGAACTGATGAACAATTCAGACTGAGAGTCAACAAAAATAATTTGTTTTAATCCAAACTGATAATTTTTGACCCTATAAGAGTCCTATAAGAGTCCGAGATACGCCTTTCTCGTCAAGTCTATAACGTAATTCGTTTTTTTGTGTCAGAATACGACGTTTTCTGTCTGTTTAATATAAGTTTTTAATAATAATAATAATAACAATTATAATAATAATAATAATAATAACAATAATAATAATAATAATAATAATAATAATAATAATAATAATAATAACAATAATAATAAAAATAATAATAATAATAATAGTAATAATAATAATAATAATAATAGTAATAATAATAATAATAATAATAATAATAATAATAATAATAATAATAATAATAATAATAATACTTATAATAATGAATTTCTTTCTAAATTAAAGCTTAGTTTTTCTAAGCAAAAATGATGTTTATTTTGTGTGTTATATGAGCGTTTTCTCATTTCTATGCAAGAGATCATCTGTGATCTGTGTTTTTAGGCAAGAAATTGAATAAAATTAATAACTCATTTTAAAACTGGTATAAAAACATTTACTAAATAAAAGTTAATAATAATAATAATAATAATAATAATAATAATAATAATAATAATAATAATAATAATAATAGTAATAAAAGAAACAATAATAATAATAATAATAATAATAATAATAATAATAATAATGATAATAATACTTATAATAATAAATTTCTTTCTAAATTAAAGCTTAGTTTTTCTAAGCAAAAATGATGCTTATTTTGTGTTATCTGAGCGTTTTCTCATTTCTATGCAAGAGATCATCTGTGATCTGGGTTTTTAGGCAAGAAATTGTCTAAAATTAATAACTCATTTTAAAACTGGTATAAAAACATTTACTATACAAAAGTTATAATCGGTCTTTAATAATAATAATATTAATAATAATAATAATAATAATAATAATAATAATAATAATAATAATAATAATAATAATAATAGTAATAATAATAATAAAAATAATAGTAATAATAATAATAATAATAAAAATAAAAATAATAGTAGTAGTAAAAGTAAGCTTAGTTTTCTAAGCCAAAATGAAGCTTATTTTGTGTAATATGAGCGTTTTCTCATTTCTATGCAAAAGATCATGTGTGATCTGTGTTTTAAGTTGTGTCAGAATACGACGTTTTCTGTCTGTTTAATATAAGTTTTTAATAATAATAATAATAATAATAATAATAATAATAATAATAATAATAACAATAATAATAATAATAATAGTAATAGTAACAAAAGTAATAATAATAATAATACTTTTAAAAAGGAAAAATGGAGCTTATTTTGTGTGTTACATGAGCGTTTTCTCATTTTTATGCAAAAGATCATGTGTGATCTGTGTTTTTAGGCAATCTAAGCCATTTTATAGTTTTTAATATTTAACAAAAATTTGCTTTAAAATAAAATGTTTGAAAAACCGAAATTAAACTAAATTAATTGTGTCTAACACTTTAGTAGAGGAAAAAGGAGGAGACATAAAAGTCACTAAAGTCTTAAAGTTGTCTTTAGTCGTCATATTAATAACAATAACATTTATAATAACAATACTAGTAGTACTAAATTTGCTTATATGCAAGCGCTTAATTAAGGTAACAGTTTTTTTGTTTTTTGCCTATATCTCGAAAACAGTTACTCCTATCAATTTTTACTTTTTCACCAAAATTAAAGGTGATAAAATTTCCTACAAAATAGTTATTTGCATTTTTCATGTAGAACTAACCATAAGCGAGATATAAGTTTGAAAATAATTATTAATTAAAAAAAAGTGTTTTAACAGAAAATGTCTTGTGATTTAAAATTCACTTAATTTGTTGGGTCCAATACTTTATTAGAAGAAAAAGGAGGTGACATAAAAGTCACTGAAGTCTTCAGAGTCGTTTTTAAATGCTGCATTTTTGACTTCGTCTCAAACATTGAAAACTGAATTACATTTTTGTTCAGTAACAGTTACAGTTTTCTTATTGGTTTTTTGCTTATATCTCAAAAACAGTTACTCCTATCAAATTTTATCTTTCTTTCAAAATTAAAGCTGATAAAATTTCCAATAAAATAGTTATTTACATTTTTCTTGTAGGACCAAGCATAAACGAGTTATAGAGTTGGATATAAATAATATTTAACAAAAATTTGCTTTAAAATAAAATGCTTGAAAAACCGGAATTAAACTAAATTAATTGTGTCTAACACTTTAGTAGAGGAAAAAGGAGAAGACATAAAAGTCACTAGATGTTTCAGAGTCGTCTTTAGTCGTCATATTAATAACAATAACATTAATAATAATAATACTAATAGTACTAAATTTGCTTATATGCAAACGCTTAATTAACGTAACAGTGTTTTGGTTTCTTGCTTATGTCTCGAAAACAGTTACTCCTATCAATTTTTATCTTTTTACTAAAATTCAAGCTGATAAAATTTCCTACAAAATAGTTATTTGCATTTTTTTGTAGGACCAACCATAAGCAAGTTATAGAGTTGGATATAAATAATATTTAACAAAAATTTGCTTTAAAATAAAATGTTTGAAAAACCGAAATTAAACTAAATTAATTGAGTCTAACACTTTAGTAGAGGAAAAAGAAAAAGACATAAAAGTCACTAAAGGTTTCAGAGTTGTCTTTAGTTGTCATATTAATAACAATAACATTAATAATAATAATACTAATAGTACTAAATTTGCTTATATGCAAACGCTTAATTAAGGTAACAGTGTTTTGGTTTCTTGCTTATGTCTCGAAAACAGTTACTCCTATCAATTTTTATCTTTTTACTAAAATTCAAGCTGATAAAATTTCCTACAAAATAGTTATTTGCATTTTTCATGTAGGACTAACCATAAGCGAGATATATGATTGAAAATAATTAATATTTAAAAAAAAGTGCTTTAACAGAAAATGTCTTGTGATTTAAAATACACTTAATTTATTGGGTCCAATACTTTATTAGAAGAAAAAGGAAGTGACATAAAAGTCACTGAAGTCTTCAGAGTCGTTTTTAAATGCTGCAGTTTCGTCTTCGTCTCAAACATTGAAAACTGAATTACATTTTTGTTCAGTAACAGTCACAGTTTTCTTATTGGTTTTTTGCTTATATCTCGAAAACAGTTACTCCTATCAATTTTTATCTTTCTGTCAAAATTAAAGCTGATAAAATTTCCTACAAAATAGTTATTTGCATTTTTCTTGTAGGACCAACCATAAGCGAGTTATAGAGTTGGATATAAATAATATTTAACAAAAATTTGCTTTAAAATAAAATGTTTGAAAAACTGAAATTAAACTAATTTAATTGTGTCTAACACTTTAGTAGAGGAAAAAGAAGAAGACATAAAAGTCACTAAAGGTTTCAAAGTTGTCTTTAATCGTCATATTAATAACAATAACATTAATAATAATAATACTAATAGTACTAAATTTGCTTATATGCAAACGCTTAATTAAGGTAACAGTGTTTTGGTTTCTTGCTCATATCTCGAAAACAGTTACTCCTATCAATTTTTATCTTTTTACTAAAATTCAAGCTGATAAAATTTCCTACAAAATAGTTATTTGCATTTTTTATGTAGGACTAACCATAAGCGAGATATAAGATTGAAAATAATTAATATTTAAAAAAGAAGTGCTCTAACAGAAAATGTCTTGTGATTTAAAATACACTTAATTTATTAGGTCCAATACTTTATTAAAAAAAAAAGGGGGTGACATATAAGTCACTGAAGTCTTCAGAGTCGATTTTAAATGCTGCATTTTCGTCTTCGTCTCAAACATTGAAAACTGAATTACATTTTTGTTCTGAAACGGTAACAGTTTTTACTTTGGTTTTTTGCTTATATCTCGAAAACAGTTACTCCTATCAATTTTTATCTTTCTTTCAAAATTAAAGCTGATAACATTTCCTACAAAATAGTTATTTGCATTTTTCTTGTAGGACCAACCATAAGCGAGTTATAAAGTTGGATATAAATAATATTTAACAAAAACTTGCTTAAAAATAAAATGTTTGAAATACTGAAATTAAACTAAATTAATTGTGTCTAACACTTTAGTAGAGAAAAAAGAAAAAGACATAAAAGTCACCAAAGTCTTCAGAATCGTTTTTAGTCGTCATATTAATAACAATAACATTAATAATAATAATACTAATAGTACTAAATCTGCTTATATGCAAGCGCTTTATTAAGGTAACAGTTTTTTGGTTTCTTGCTTATATCTCGAAAACAGTTACTCCTATGAATTTTTGTCTTTCTTTCAAAATTAAAGCTAATAAAATATTCTACAAAATAGTTATTTGCATTTTTCTTGTAGGACCAACCATAAGCGAGTTATAGAGTTGGATATAAATAATATTTAACAAAAGTTTGCTTTAAAATAAAATGTTTGAAAAACTGAAATTAAACTAATTTAACTGTGTCTAACACTTTAGTAGAGAAAAAAGGAAAAGACATAAAAGTCACTAAAGGTTTCAGAGTTGTCTTTAGTTGTCATTTTAATAACAATAACATTAATAATAATAATACTAATAGTACTAAATTTGCTTATATGCAAACGCTTAATTAAGGTAACAGTGTTTTGGTTTCTTGCTTATATCTCGAAAACAGTTACTCCTATCAATTTTTATCTTTTTACTAAAATTCAAGCTGATAAAATTTCCTACAAAATAGTTATTTGCATTTTTCATGTAGGACTAACCATAAGCGAGATATATGATTGAAAATAATTAATATTTAAAAAAAAAGTGCTTTAACAGAAAATGTCTTGTGATTTAAAATACACTTAATTTATTAGGTCCAATACTTTATTAAAAAAAAAAGGGGGTGACATATAAGTCACTGAAGTCTTCAGAGTCGATTTTAAATGCTGCATTTTTGTCTTCGTCTCAAACATTGAAAACTGAATTACATTTTTGTTCTGAAACGGTAACAGTTTTTACTTTGGTTTTTTGCTTATATCTCGAAAACAGTTACTCCTATCAATTTTTATCTTTCTTTCAAAATTAAAGCTGATAACATTTCCTACAAAATAGTTATTTGCATTTTTCTTGTAGGACCAACCATAAGCGAGTTATAAAGTTGGATATAAATAATATTTAACAAAAACTTGCTTAAAAATAAAATGTTTGAAATACTGAAATTAAACTAAATTAATTGTGTCTAACACTTTAGTAGAGAAAAAAGAAAAAGACATAAAAGTCACCAAAGTCTTCAGAATCGTTTTTAGTCGTCATATTAATAACAATAACATTAATAATAATAATACTAATAGTACTAAATCTGCTTATATGCAAGCGCTTTATTAAGGTAACAGTTTTTTGGTTTCTTGCTTATATCTCGAAAACATTTACTCCTATGAATTTTTGTCTTTCTTTCAAAATTAAAGCTGATAAAATATTCTACAAAATAGTTATTTGCATTTTTCTTGTAGGACCAACCATAAGCGAGTTATAAAGTTGGATATAAATAATATTTAACAAAAATTTGCTTTAAAATAAAATGTTTGAAAAACTGAAATTAAACTAATTTAATTGTGTCTAACACTTTAGTAGAGGAAAAAGAAGAAGACATAAAAGTCACTAAAGGTTTCAAAGTTGTCTTTAATCGTCATATTAATAACAATAACATTAATAATAATAATACTAATAGTACTAAATTTGCTTATATGCAAACGCTTAATTAAGGTAACAGTGTTTTGGTTTCTTGCTCATATCTCGAAAACAGTTACTCCTATCAATTTTTATCTTTTTACTAAAATTCAAGCTGATAAAATTTCCTACAAAATAGTTATTTGCATTTTTTGTGTAGGACTAACCATAAGCGAGATATAAGATTGAAAATAATTAATATTTAAAAAAGAAGTGCTTTAACAGAAAATGTCTTGTGATTTAAAATACACTTAATTTATTATGTCCAATATTTTATTAAAAAAAAAGGGGGTAACATATAAGTCACTGAAGTCTTCAGAGTCGATTTTAAATGCTGCATTTTCGTCTTCGTCTCAAACATTGAAAACTGAATTACATTTTTGTTCTGAAACGGTAACAGTTTTTACTTTGGTTTTTTGCTTATATCTCGAAAACAGTTACTCCTATCAATTTTTATCTTTCTTTCAAAATTAAAGCTGATAACATTTCCTACAAAATAGTTATTTGCATTTTTCTTGTAGGACCAACCATAAGCGAGTTATAAAGTTGGATATAAATAATATTTAACAAAAACTTGCTTAAAAATAAAATGTTTGAAATACTGAAATTAAACTAAATTAATTGTGTCTAACACTTTAGTAGAGAAAAAAGAAAAAGACATAAAAGTCACCAAAGTCTTCAGAATCGTTTTTAGTCGTCATATTAATAACAATAACATTAATAATAATAATACTAATAGTACTAAATCTGCTTATATGCAAGCGTTTTATTAAGGTAACAGTTTTTGGTTTCTTGCTTATATCTCGAAAACAGTTACTCCTATGAATTTTTGTCTTTCTTTCAAAATTAAAGCTGATAAAATATTCTACCAAATAGTTATTTGCATTTTTCTTGTAGGACCAACCATAAGCGAGTTATAGAGTTGGATATAAATAATATTTAACAAAAATTTGCTTTAAAATAAAATGTTTGAAAAACTGAAATTAAACTAATTTAACTGTGTCTAACACTTTAGTAGAGAAAAAAGGAAAAGACATAAAAGTCACTAAAGGTTTCAGAGTTGTCTTTAGTTGTCATATTAATAACAATAACATTAATAATAATAATACTAATAGTACTAAATTTGCTTATATGCAAACGCTTAATTAAGGTAACAGTGTTTTGGTTTCTTGCTTATATCTCGAAAACAGTTACTCCAATCAATTTTTATCTTTTCACTAAAATTCAAGCTGATAAAATTTCCTACAAAATAGTTATTTGCATTTTTCATGTAGGACTAACCATAAGCGAGATATATGATTGAAAATAATTAATATTTAAAAAAAAAGTGCTTTAACAGAAAATGTCTTGTGATTTAAAATACACTTAATTTATTGGGTCCAATACTTTATTAGAAGAAAAAGAAAGTGACATAAAAGTCACTGAAGTCTTCAGAGTCGTTTTTAAATGCTGCAGTTTCGTCTTCGTCTCAAACATTGAAAACCGAATTACATTTTTGTTCAGTAACAGTCACAGTTTTCTTATTGGTTTTTTGCTTATATCTCGAAAACAGTTACTCTTATCAATTTTTATCTTTTTTTCAAAATTAAAGCTGATAAAATTTCCTACAAAATAGTTATTTGCATTTTTCTTGTAGGACCAACCATAAGCGAGTTATAGAGTTGGATATAAATAATATTTAACAAAAATTTGCTTTAAAATAAAATGTTTGAAAAACTGAAATTAAACTAATTTAATTGTGTCTAACACTTTAGTAGAGAAAAAAGAAGAAGACATAAAAGTCACTAAAGGTTTCAAGGTTGTCTTTAATCGTAATATTAATAACAATAACATTAATAATAATAATACTAATAGTACTAAATTTGCTTATATGCAAACGCTTAATTAAGGTAACAGTGTTCTGGTTTCTTGCTTATATCTCTAAAACAGTTACTCCTATCAATTTTTATCTTTTTACTAAAATTAAAGCTGATAAAATTTCCTACAAAATAGTTAATTGCATTTTTAATGTAGGACTAACCATAAGCGAGATATAAGTTTGAAAATAATTAAAATTTAAAAAAAAGTGCTTCAACAGAAAATGTCTTGTGATTTAAAATACACTTAATTTATTGGGTCCAATACTTTATTAGAAGAAAAAAGAGGTGACAGAAAGGTCACGGAAGTCTTTAGAGTCGTTTGTAAATGCTGCATTTTCGTCTTCGTCTCAAACATTGAAAACTGAATTACATTTTTGTTCAGTAACTGTTACAGTTTTCTTATTGGTTTTTTGCTTATATCTCGAAAACAGTTACTCCTATCAATTTTTATCTTTCTTTTAAAATTAAAGCTGATAAAGCTTCCTACAAAATAGTTGTTTGCATTTTTCTTGTAGGACCAACCATAAGCGAGTTATAGAGTTGGATATAAATAATATTTAACAAAAATTTGCTTTAAATAAAATGTTTGAAAAACCGAAATTAAACTAAATTAATTGAGTCTAACACTTTAGTAGAGAAAAAAGAAAAAGACATAAAAGTCACCAAAGTCTTCAGAATCGTTTTTAGTCGTCATATTAATAACAATAACATTATTAATAATAATACTAATAGTACTAAATCTGCTTATATGCAAGCGCTTTATTAAGGTAACAGTTTTTTGGTTTCTTGCTTATATCTCGAAAACAGTTACTCCTATCAATTTTTATCTTTTTTTCAAAATTAAAGCTGATAAAATTTCCTACAAAATAGTTATTTGCATTTTTCTTGTAGGACCAACCATAAGCGAGTTATAGAGTTGGATATAAATAATATTTAACAAAAATTTGCTTTAAAATAAAATGTTTGAAAAACTGAAATTAAACTAATTTAATTGTGTCTAACACTTTAGTAGAGGAAAAAGAAGAAGACATAAAAGTCACTAAAGGTTTCAAAGTTGTCTTTAATCGTCATATTAATAACAATAACATTAATAATAATAATACTAATAGTACTAAATTTGCTTATATGCAAACGCTTAATTAAGGTAACAGTGTTTTGGTTTCTTGCTCATATCTCAAAAACAGTTACTCCTATCAATTTTTACCTTTTTACTAAAATTCAAGCTGATAAAATTTCCTACAAAATAATTATTTGCATTTTTTATGTAGGACTAACCATAAGCGAGATATAAGATTGAAAATAATTAATATTTAAAAAAGAAGTGCTTTAACAGAAAATGTCTTGTGATTTAAAATACACTTAATTTATTAGGTCCAATACTTTATTAGAAAAAAAGGGGGTGACATATAAGTCACTGAAGTCTTCAGAGTCGATTTTAAATGCTGCATTTTCGTCTTCGTCTCAAACATTGAAAACTGAATTATATTTTTGTTCTGAAACGGTAACAGTTTTTACTTTGGTTTTTTGCTTATATCTCGAAAACAGTTACTCCTATCAATTTTTATCTTTCTTTCAAAATTAAAGCTGATAACATTTCCTACAAAATAGTTATTTGCATTTTTCTTGTAGGACCAACCATAAGCGAGTTATAAAGTTGGATATAAATAATATTTAACAAAAACTTGCTTAAAAATAAAATGTTTGAAATACTGAAATTAAACTAAATTAATTGTGTCTAACACTTTAGTAGAGAAAAAAGAAAAAGACATAAAAGTCACCAAAGTCTTCAGAATCGTTTTTAGTCGTCATATTAATAACAATAACATTAATAATAATAATACTAATAGTACTAAATCTGCTTATATGCAAGCGCTTTATTAAGGTAACAGTTTTTTGGTTTCTTGCTTATATCTCGAAAACAGTTACTCCTATGAATTTTTGTCTTTCTTTCAAAATCAAAGCTGATAAAATATTCTACAAAATAGTTATTTGCATTTTTCTTGTAGGACCAACCATAAGCGAGTTATAGAGTTGGATATAAATAATATTTAACAAAAATTTGCTTTAAAATAAAATGTTTGAAAAACTGAAATTAAACTAATTTTACTGTGTCTAACACTTTAGTAGAGAAAAAACGAAAAGACATAAAAGTCACTAAAGGTTTCAGAGTTGTCTTTAGTTGTCATATTAATAACAATAACATTAATAATAATAATACTAATAGTTCTAAATTTGCTTATATGCAAACGCTTAATTAAGGTAACAGTGTTTTGGTTTCTTGCTTATATCTCGAAAACAGTTACTCCTATCAATTTTTATCTTTTTACTAAAATTCAAGCTGATAAAATTTCCTACAAAATAGTTATTTGCATTTTTCATGTAGGACTAACCATAAGCGAGATATATGATTGAAAATAATTAATATTTAAAAAAAAAGTGCTTTAACAGAAAATGTCTTGTGATTTAAAATACACTTAATTTATTGGGTCCAATACTTTATTAGAAGAAAAAGGATGTGACATAAAAGTCACTGAAATCTTCAGAGTCGTTTTTAAATGCTGCAGTTTCGTCTTCGTCTCAAACATTGAAAACCGAATTAAATTTTTGTTCAGTAACAGTCACAGTTTTCTTATTGGTTTTTTGCTTATATCTCGAAAACAGTTACTCCTATCAATTTTTATCTTTCTTTCAAAATTAAAGCTGATAAAATTTCCTACAAAATAGTTATTTGCATTTTTCTTGTACAACCAACCATAAGCGAGTTATAGAGTTGGATATAAATAATATTTAACAAAAATTTGCTTTAAAATAAAATGTTTGAAAAACTGAAATTAAACTAATTTAATTGTGTCTAACACTTTAGTAGAGGAAAAAGAAGAAGACATAAAAGCCACTAAAGGTTTCAAAGTTGTCTTTAATCGTCATATTAATAACAATAACATTAATAATAATAATACTAATAGTACTAAATTTGCTAATATGCAAACGCTTAATTAAGGTAACAGTGTTTTGGTTTCTTGCTCATATCTCGAAAACAGTTACTCCTATCAACTTTTATCTTTTTACTAAAATTCATGCTGATAAAATTTCCTACAAAATAATTATTTGCATTTTTTATGTAGGACTAACCATAAGCGAGATATAAGATTGAAAATAATTAATATTTAAAAAAGAAGTGCTTTAACAGAAAATGTCTTGTGATTTAAAATACACTTAATTTATTAGGTCCAATACTTTATTAGAAAAAAAGGGGGTGACATATAAGTCACTGAAGTCTTTAGAGTTGATTTTAAATGCTGCATTTTCGTCTTCGTCTCAAACATTGAAAACTGAATTACATTTTTGTTCAGTAACAGTCACAGTTTTCTTATTGGTTTTTTGCTTATATCTCGAAAACAGTTACTCCTATCAATTTTTATCTTTCTGTCAAAATTAAAGCTGATAAAATTTCCTACAAAATAAATATTTGCATTTTTCTTGTAGAACCAACCATAAGCGAGTTATAGAGTTGGACATAAATAATATTTAACAAAAATTTGCTTTAAAATAAAATGTTTGAAAAACTGAAATTAAACTAATTTAATTGTGTCTAACACTTTAGTAGAGGAAAAAGAAGAAGACATAAAAGTCACTAAAGGTTTCAAAGTTGTCTTTAATCGTCATATTAATAACAATAACATTAATAATAATAATACTAATAGTACTAAATTTGCTTATATGCAAACGCTTAATTAAGGTAACAGTATTTTGGTTTCTTGCTCATATCTCGAAAACAGTTACTCCTATCAATTTTTATCTTTCTTTCAAAATTAAAGCTGATAACATTTCCTACAAAATAGTTATTTGCATTTTTCTTGTGGGACCAACTATAAGCGAGTTATAAAGTTGGATATAAATAATATTTAACAAAAACTTGCTTAAAAATAAAATGTTTGAAATACTGAAATTAAACTAAATTAATTGTGTCTAACACTTTAGTAGAGAAAAAAGAAAAGGACATAAAAGTCACCAAAGTCTTCAGAATCGTTTTTAGTCGTCATATTAATAACAATAACATTAATAATAATAATACTAATAGTACTAAATCTGCTTATATGCAAGCGCTTTATTAAGGTAACAGTTTTTTGGTTTCTTGCTTATATCTCGAAAACAGTTACTCCTATGAATTTTTGTCTTTTTTTCACAATTAAAGCTGATAAAATTTCCTACAAAATAGTTATTTGCATTTTTCTTGTAGGACCAACCATAAGCGAGTTATAGAGTTGGATATAAATAATTTTTAACAAAAATTTGCTTTAAAATAAAATGTTTGAAAAACTGAAATTAAATTTAATTGTGTCTAACACTTTAGTAGAGGAAAAAGGAAAAGACATAAAAGTCACTAAAGGTTTCAGAGTTGTCTTTAGTTGTCATATTAATAACAATAACATTAATAATAATAATACTAATAGTACTAAATTTGCTTATATGCAAACGCTTAATTAAGGTAACAGTGTTTTGGTTTCTTGCTTATATCTCGAAAACAGTTACTCCTATCAATTTTTATCTTTTTACTAAAATTCAAGCTGATAAAATTTCCTATAAAATAGTTATTTGCATTTTTCATGTAGGACTAACCATAAGCGAGATATATGATTGAAAATAATTAATATTTAAAAAAAAAGTGCTTTAACAGAAAATGTCTTGTGATTTAAAATACACTTAATTTATTGGGTCCAATACTTTATTAGAAGAAAAAGGAAGTGACATAAAAGTCACTGAAGTCTTCAGAGTCGTTTTTAAATGCTGCAGTTTCGTCTTCGTCTCAAACATTGAAAACTGAATTACATTTTTGTTCAGTAACAGTCACAGTTTTCTTATTGGTTTTTTGCTTATATCTCGAAAACAGTTACTCCTATCAATTTTTATCTTTCTGTCAAAATTAAAGCTGATAAAATTTCCTACAAAATAAATATTTGCATTTTTCTTGTAGGACCAACCATAAGCGAGTTATAGAGTTGGATATAAATAATATTTAACAAAAATTTGCTTTAAAATAAAATGTTTGAAAAACTGAAATTAAACTAATTTAATTGTGTCTAACACTTTAGTAGAGGAAAAAGAAGAAGACATAAAAGTCACTAAAGATTTCAAAGTTGTCTTTAATCGTCATATTAATAACAATAACATTAATAATAATAATACTAATAGTACTAAATTTGCTTATATGCAAACGCTTAATTAAGGTAACAGTGTTTTGGTTTCTTGCTCATATCTCGAAAACAGTTACTCCTATCAATTTTTATCTTTTTTTCAAAATTAAAGCTGATAACATTTCCTACAAAATAGTTATTTGCATTTTTCTTGTGGGACCAACCATAAGCGAGTTATAAAGTTGGATATAAATAATATTTAACAAAAACTTGCTTAAAAATAAAATGTTTGAAATACTGAAATTAAACTAAATTAATTGTGTCTAACACTTTAGTAGAGAAAAAAGAAAAAGACATAAAAGTCACCAAAGTCTTCAGAATCGTTTTTAGTCGTCATATTAATAACAATAACATTAATAATAATATTACTAATAGTACTAAATCTGCTTATATGCAAGCGCTTTATTAAGGTAACAGTTTTTTGGTTTCTTGCTTATATCTCGAAAACAGTTACTCCTATGAATTTTTGTCTTTTTTTCTAAATTAATGCTGATAAAATTTCCTACAAAATAGTTATTTGCATTTTTCTTGTAGGACCAACCATAAGCGAGTTATAGAGTTGGATATAAATACTTTTTAACAAAAATTTGCTTTAAAATAAAATGTTTGAAAAACTGAAATTAAACTAATTTAATTGTGTCTAACACTTCAGTAGAGGAAAAAGGAAAAGTCATAAAAGTCACTAAAAGTTTCAGAGTTGTCTTTAGTTGTCATATTAATAACAATAACATTAATAATAATAATACTAATAGTACTAAATTTGCTTATATGCAAACGCTTAATTAAGGTAACAGTGTTTTGGTTTCTTGCTTATATCTCGAAAACAGTTACTCCTATCAATTTTTATCTTTTTACTAAAATTCAAGCTGATAAAATTTCCTATAAAATAGTTATTTGCATTTTTCATGTAGGGCTAACCATAAGCGAGATATATGATTGAAAATAATTAATATTTAAAAAAAAAGTGCTTTAACAGAAAATGTCTTGTGATTTAAAATACACTTAATTTATTGGGTCCAATACTTTATTAGAAGAAAAAGGAAGTGACATAAAAGTCACTGAAGTCTTCAGAGTCGTTTTTAAATGCTGCAGTTTCGTCTTCGTCTCAAACATTGAAAACTGAATTACATTTTTGTTCAGTAACAGTCACAGTTTTCTTATTGGTTTTTTGCTTATATCTCGAAAACAGTTACTCCTATCAATTTTTATCTTTTTGTCAAAATTAAAGCTGATAAATTTTCCTACAAAATAGTTATTTGCATTTTTCTTGTAGGACCAACCATAAGCGAGTTATAGAGTTGGATATAAATAATATTTAACAAAAATTTGCTTTAAAATAAAATGTTTGAAAAACTGAAATTAAACTAATTTAATTGTGTCTAACACTTTAGTAGAGGAAAAAGAAGAAGACATAAAAGTCACTAAAGGTTTCAAAGTTGTCTTTAATCGTCATATTAATAACAATAACATTAATAATAATAATACTAATAGTACTAAATTTGCTTATATGCAAACGCTTAATTAAGGTAACAGTATTTTGGTTTCTTGCTCATATCTCGAAAACAGTTACTCCTATCAATTTTTATCTTTCTTTCAAAATTAAAGCTGATAACATTTCCTACAAAATAGTTATTTGCATTTTTCTTGTGGGACCAACCATAAGCGAGTTATAAAGTTGGATATAAATAATATTTAACAAAAACTTGCTTAAAAATAAAATGTTTGAAATACTGAAATTAAACTAAATTAATTGTGTCTAACACTTTAGTAGAGAAAAAAGAAAAAGACATAAAAGTCACCAAAGTCTTCAGAATCGTTTTTAGTCGTCATATTAATAACAATAACATTAATAATAATAATACTAATAGTACTAAATCTGCTTATATGCAAGCGCTTTATTAAGGTAACAGTTTTTTGGTTTCTTGCTTATATCTCGAAAACAGTTACTCCTATGAATTTTTGTCTTTTTTTCACAATTAAAGCTGATAAAATTTCCTACAAAATAGTTATTTGCATTTTTCTTGTAGGACCAACCATAAGCGAGTTATAGAGTTGGATATAAATAATTTTTAACAAAAATTTGCTTTAAAATAAAATGTTTGAAAAACTGAAATTAAACTAATTTAATTGTGTCTAACACTTTAGTAGAGGAAAAAGAAGAAGACATAAAAGTCACTAAAGGTTTCAAAGTTGTCTTTAATCGTCATATTAATAACAATAACATTAATAATAATAATACTAATAGTACTAAATTTGCTTATATGCAAACGCTTAATTAAGGTAACAGTGTTTTGGTTTCTTGCTCATATCTCGAAAACAGTTACTCCTATCAATTTTTATCTTTTTTTCAAAATTAAAGCTGATAACATTTCCTACAAAACAGTTATTTGCATTTTTCTTGTGGGACCAACCATAAGCGAGTTATAAAGTTGGATATAAATAATATTTAACAAAAACTTGCTTAAAAATAAAATGTTTGAAATACTGAAATTAAACTAAATTAATTGTGTCTAACACTTTAGTAGAGAAAAAAGAAAAAGACATAAAAGTCACCAAAGTCTTCAGAATCGTTTTTAGTCGTCATATTAATAACAATAACATTAATAATAATATTACTAATAGTAATAAATCTGCTTATATGCAAGCGCTTTATTAAGGTAACAGTTTTTTGGTTTCTTGCTTATATCTCGAAAACAGTTACTCCTATGAATTTTTGTCTTTTTTTCTAAATTAAAGCTGATAAAATTTCCTACAAAATAGTTATTTGCATTTTTCTTGTAGGACCAACCATAAGCGAGTTATAGAGTTGGATATAAATACTTTTTACCAAAAATTTGCTTTAAAATAAAATGTTTGAAAAACTGAAATTAAACTAATTTAATTGTGTCTAACACTTTAGTAGAGGAAAAAGGAAAAGACATAAAAGTCACTAAAGGTTTCAGAGTTGTCTTTAGTTGTCATATTAATAACAATAACATTAATAATAATAATACTAATAGTACTAAATTTGCTTATATGCAAACGCTTAATTAAGGTAACAGTGTTTTGGTTTCTTGCTTATATCTCGAAAACAGTTACTCCTATCAATTTTTATCTTTTTACTAAAATTCAAGCTGATAAAATTTCCTATAAAATAGTTATTTGCATTTTTCATGTAGGGCTAACCATAAGCGAGATATATGATTGAAAATAATTAATATTTAAAAAAAAAGTGCTTTAACAGAAAATGTCTTGTGATTTAAAATACACTTAATTTATTGGGTCCAATACTTTATTAGAAGAAAAAGGAAGTGACATAAAAGTCACTGAAGTCTTCAGAGTCGTTTTTAAATGCTGCAGTTTCGTCTTCGTCTCAAACATTGAAAACTGAATTACATTTTTGTTCAGTAACAGTCACAGTTTTCTTATTGGTTTTTTGCTTATATCTCGAAAACAGTTACTCCTATCAATTTTTATCTTTCTGTCAAAATTAAAGCTGATAAATTTTCCTACAAAATAGTTATTTGCATTTTTCTTGTAGGACCAACCATAAGCGAGTTATAGAGTTGGATATAAATAATATTTAACAAAAATTTGCTTTAAAATAAAATGTTTGAAAAACTGAAATTAAACTAATTTAATTGTGTCTAACACTTTAGTAGAGGAAAAAGAAGAAGACATAAAAGTCACTAAAGGTTTCAAAGTTGTCTTTAATCGTCATATTAATAACAATAACATTAATAATAATAATACTAATAGTACTAAATTTGCTTATATGCAAACGCTTAATTAAGGTAACAGTGTTTTGGTTTCTTGCTCATATCTCGAAACAGTTACTCCTATCAACTTTTATCTTTTTTACTAAAATTCAAGCTGATAAAATTTCCTACAAAATAATTATTTGCATTTTTTATGTAGGACTAACCATAAGCGAGATATAAGATTGAAAATAATTAATATTTAAAAAAGAAGTGCTTTAACAAAAAATGTCTTGTGATTTAAAATACACTTAATTTATTAGGTCCAATACTTTATTAGAAAAAAAAGGGAGTGACATATAAGTCACTGAAGTCTTCAGAGTCGATTTTAAATGCTGCATTTTCGTCTTCGTCTCAAACATTGAATACTGAATTACATTTTTGTTCTGAAACGGTAACAGTTTTTACTTTGGTTTTTTGCTTATATCTCGAAAACAGTTACTCCTATCAATTTTTATCTTTTTTTCAAAATTAAAGCTGATAACATTTCCTACAAAATAGTTATTTGCATTTTTCTTGTAGGACCAACCATAAGCGAGTTATAAAGTTGGATATAAATAATATTTAACAAAAACTTGCTTAAAAATAAAATGTTTGAAATACTGAAATTAAACTAAATTAATTGTGTCTAACACTTTAGTAGAGAAAAAAGAAAAAGACATAAAAGTCACCAAAGTCTTCAAAATCGTTTTTAGTCGTCATATTAATAACAATAACATTAATAATAATAATACTAATAGTACTAAATCTGCTTATATGCAAGCGCTTTATTAAGGTAACAGTTTTTTGGTTTCTTGCTTATATCTCGAAAACAGTTACTCCTATGAATTTTTGTCTTTCTTGTCTTCTTCTTTTTCCTCTACTAAAGTGTTAGACACAATTAAATTAGTTTAATTTCAGTTTTTCAAACATTTTATTTTAAAGCAAATTTTTGTTAAATATTATTTATATCCAACTCTATAACTCGCTTATGGTTGGTCCTACAAGAAAAATGCAAATAACTATTTTGTAGGAAATTTTATCAGCTTTAATTTTGAAAAAAAGATAAAAATTGATAGGAGTAACTGTTTTTGAGATATAAGCAAAAAACCAATAAGAAAACTGTGACTGTTACTGAACAAAAATGTAATTCAGTTTTCAATGTTTGAGACGAAGACGAAACTGCAGCATTTAAAAACGACTCTGAAGACTTCAGTGACTTTTATGTCACTTCCTTTTTCTTCTAATAAAGTATTGGACCCAATAAATTAAGTGTATTTTAAATCACAAGACATTTTCTGTTAAAGCACTTTTTTTTTAAATATTAATTATTTTCAATCATATATCTCGCTTATGGTTAGTCCTACATGAAAAATGCAAATAACTATTTTGTAGGAAATTTTATCAGCTTGAATTTTAGTAAAAAGATAAAAATTGATAGGAGTAACTGTTTTCGAGATATAAGCAAGAAACCAAAACACTGTTACCTTAATTAAGCGTTTGCATATAAGCAAATTTAGTACTATTAGTATTATTATTATTAATGTTATTGTTATTAATATGACAACTAAAGACAACTCTGAAACCTTTAGTGACTTTTATGTCTTTTCCTTTTTTCTCTACTAAAGTGTTAGACACAGTAAAATTAGTTTAATTTTCGTTTTTCAAACATTTTATTTTAAAGCAAATTTTTGTTAAATATTATTTATATCCAACTCTATAACTCGCTTATGGTTGGTCCTACAAGAAAAATGCAAATAACTATTTTGTAGAATATTTTATCAGCTTTAATTTTGAAAGAAAGACAAAAATTCATAGGAGTAACTGTTTTCGAGATATAAGCAAGAAACCAAAAAACTGTTACCTTAATAAAGCGCTTGCATATAAGCAGATTTAGTACTATTAGTATTATTATTATTAATGTTATTGTTATTAATATGACGACTAAAAACGATTCTGAAGACTTTGGTGACTTTAATGTCTTTTTCTTTTTTCTCTACTAAAGTGTTAGACACAATTAATTTAGTTTAATTTCAGTATTTCAAACATTTTATTTTTAAGCAAGTTTTTGTTAAATATTATTTATATCCAACTTTATAACTCGCTTATGGTTGGTCTTACAAGAAAAATGCAAATAACTATTTTGTAGGAAATGTTATCAGCTTTAATTTTGAAAGAAAGATAAAAATTGATAGGAGTAACTGTTTTCGAGATATAAGCAAAAAACCAAAGTAAAAACTGTTACCGTTTCAGAACAAAAATGTAATTCAGTTTTCAATGTTTGAGACGAAGACGAAAATGCAGCATTTAAAATTGACTCTGAAGACTTCAGTGACTTATATGTCACCCCCTTTTTTTTTAATAAAGTATTGGACCTAATAAATTAAGTGTATTTTAAATCACAAGACATTTTCTGTTAAAGCACTTCTTTTTTAAATGTTAATTATTTTCAATCTTATATCTCGCTTATGGTTAGTCTTACATAAAAAATGCAAATAACTATTTTGTAGGAAATTTTATCAGCTTGAATTTTAGTAAAAAGATAAAAATTGATAGGAGTAACTGTTTTCGAGATATGAGCAAGAAACCAAAACACTGTTACCTTAATTAAGCGTTTGCATATAAGCAAATTTAGTACTATTAGTATTATTATTATTAATGTTATTGTTATTAATATGACGATTAAAGACAACTTTGAAACCTTTAGTGACTTTTATGTCTTCTTCTTTTTCCTCTACTAAAGTGTTAGACACAATTAAATTAGTTTAATTTCAGTTTTTCAAACATTTTATTTTAAAGCAAATTTTTGTTAAATATTATTTATATCCAACTCTATAACTCGCTTATGGTTAATCCTACAAGAAAAATGCAAATAACTATTTTGTAGGAAATTTTATCAGCTTTAATTTTGACAGAAAGATAAAAATTGATAGGAGTAACTGTTTTCGAGATATAAGCAAAAAACCAATAAGAAAACTGTGACTGTTACTGAACAAAAATGTAATTCAGTTTTCAATGTTTGAGACGAAGACGAAACTGCAGCATTTAAAAACGACTCTGAAGACTTCAGTGACTTTTATGTCACTTCCTTTTTCTTCTAATAAAGTATTGGACCCAATAAATTAAGTGTATTTTAAATCACAAGACATTTTCTGTTAAAGCACTTTTTTTTTAAATATTAATTATTTTCAATCATATATCTCGCTTATGGTTAGTCCTACTTGAAAAATGCAAATAACTATTTTGTAGGAAATTTTATCAGCTTGAATTTTAGTAAAAAGATAAAAATTGATAGGAGTAACTGTTTTCGAGATATAAGCAAGAAACCAAAACACTGTTACCTTAATTAAGCGTTTGCATATAAGCAAATTTAGTACTATTAGTATTATTATTATTAATGTTATTGTTATTAATATGACAACTAAAGACAACTCTGAAACCTTTAGTGACTTTTATGTCTTTTCCTTTTTTCTCTACTAAAGTGTTAGACACAGTAAAATTAGTTTAATTTCCGTTTTTCAAACATTTTATTTTAAAGCAAATTTTTGTTAAATATTATTTATATCCAACTCTATAACTCGCTTATGGTTGGTCCTACAAGAAAAATGCAAATAACTATTTTGTAGAATATTTTATCAGCTTTAATTTTGAAAGAAAGACAAAAATTCATAGGAGTAACTGTTTTCGAGATATAAGCAAGAAACCAAAAAACTGTTACCTTAATAAAGCGCTTGCATATAAGCAGATTTAGAACTATTAGTATTATTATTATTAATGTTATTGTTATTAATATGACGACTAAAAACGATTCTGAAGACTTTGGTGACTTTTATGTCTTTTTCTTTTTTCTCTACTAAAGTGTTAGACACAATTAATTTAGTTTAATCTCAGTATTTCAAACATTTTATTTTTAAGCAAATTTTTGTTAAATATTATTTATATCCAACTCTATAACTCGTTTATGCTTGGTCCTACAAGAAAAATGTAAATAACTATTTTGTTGGAAATTTTATCAGCTTTAATTTTGAAAGAAAGATAAAATTTGATAGGAGTAACTGTTTTCGAGATATAAGCAAAAAACCAATAAGAAAACTGTAACTGTTACTGAACAAAAATGTAATTCAGTTTTCAATGTTTGAGACGAAGTCAAAAATGCAGCATTTAAAAACGACTCTGAAGACTTCAGTAACTTTTATGTCACCTCCTTTTTCTTCTAATAAAGTATTGGACCCAACAAATTAAGTGTATTTTAAATCACAAGACATTTTCTGTTAAAACACTTTTTTTTAATTAATAATTATTTTCAAACTTATATCTCGCTTATGGTTAGTTCTACATGAAAAATGCAAATAACTATTTTGTAGGAAATTTTATCACCTTTAATTTTGGTGAAAAAGTAAAAATTGATAGGAGTAACTGTTTTCGAGATATAGGCAAAAAACAAAAAAACTGTTACCTTAATTAAGCGTTTGCATATAAGCAAATTTAGTACTACTAGTATTGTTATTATAAATGTTATTGTTATTAATATGACGACTAAAGACAACTTTAAGACTTTAGTGACTTTTATGTCTCCTCCTTTTTCCTCTACTAAAGTGTTAGACACAATTAATTTAGTTTAATTTCGGTTTTTCAAACATTTTATTTTAAAGCAAATTTTTGTTAAATATTAAAAACTATAAATTGGCTTAGATTGCCTAAAAACACAGATCACACATGATCTTTTGCATAGAAATGAGAAAACGCTCATATAACACAAAATAAGCTTCATTTTGGCTTAGAAAACTAAGCTTACTTTTACTACTACTATTATTTTTATTTTTATTATTATTATTATTATTACTATTATTTTTATTATTATTATTACTATTATTATTATTATTATTATTATTATTATTATTATTATTAATATTATTATTATTAAAGACCGATTATAACTTTTGTATAGTAAATGTTTTTATACCAGTTTTAAAATGAGTTATTAATTTTAGACAATTTCTTGCCTAAAAACACAGATCACAGATGATCTCTTGCATAGAAATGAGAAAACGCTCAGATAACACAAAATAAGCATCATTTTTGCTTAGAAAAACTAAGCTTTAATTTAGAAAAAAATTTATTATTATAAGTATTATTATCATTATTATTATTATTATTATTATTATTATTATTATTGTTTCTTTTATTACTATTATTATTATTATTATTATTTATATTATTATTATTATTATTATTATTATTATTAACTTTTGTATAGTAAATGTTTTTATACCAGTTTTAAAATGAGTTATTAATTTTATTCAATTTCTTGCCTAAAAACACAGTTCACAGATGATCTCTTGCATAGAAATGAGAAAACGCTCATATAACACACAAAATAAGCATCATTTTTGCTTAGAAAAACTAAGCTTTAATTTAGAAAGAAATTCATTATTATAAGTATTATTATTATTATTATTATTATTATTTCTATTATTATTATTTCTTTTATTACTATTATTATTATTATTATTACTATTATTATTATTATTATTACTATTATTATTATTATTATTATTATTATTATTATTATTATTATTATTATTAACTTTTGTATAGTAAATGTTTTTATACCAGTTTTAAAATGAGTTATTAATTTTAGACAATTTCTTGCCTAAAAATACAGATCACAGATGATTTCTTGCATAGAAATGAGAAAGCGCTCATATAACACACAAAATAAGCTTCATTTTTGCTTAGAAAACTAAGCTTACTTTTATTTCTATTATTATTTTTATTATTATTATTATTATTATTATTATTATTATTATTATTATTATTATTATTATTATTATTATTGTTATTATTATTATTATTATTATTATTATTATTATTATTATTGTTATTATTATTATTATTATTAAAAACTTATATTAAACAGAGAGAAAACGTCGTATTCTGACACAAAAAAACGAATTACGTTATAGACTTGACGAGAACGGCGTATCTCGGACTCTTATAGGACTCTTATAGGGTCAAAAATTATCAGTTTGGATTAAAACAAATTATTTTTGTTGACTCTCAGTCTGAATTGTTCATCAGTTCAAACAAAAACGGCTTACTTTAGACGATATTTTGCTTTGAACAAGAAAACTTACATCGAACAGACTAAAAACGTATTAATCTGGCATAAAAGCGCAATTTATGTATCACTTTGGATAAAGGCAGCTAATCCTATTCGTTTCATTGCTTAAAATAGACAAAATTGTTAATAAATATAACAAAAACGCTGTATTCTAGCACAAAATACTAATTACATTATAGTTTCGACGAGAATAGCTTATTTGGAATGATTCTATGCTTCCAAACGAGTAAATTTTTAATAAACAGATGCCAAACATCATGTTTTGTCCTATAAAGACATTTTATATTGCAGTTTGTATTAAAACAAAATATTTTCGTTGATTCTTTGTTAGAAGCAGCAAACCTAACATTAAAGAATCTGAAAACTTTGTATTCGGACACAAACCACCGAATTTTGTTTCAGTTTAGACAAAAACGGTTGATTTTCGACAATATTTTGCTTTGAACAAGAAAGCTTATATCAAACTGACTAAAAACGTCTTATTTTAGCACAAAACAAAAGATTTGCGTTATAGTCTTAAAGCTGATTCATGCCACAGTTTGGATAAAAACCAATTATTTTTGTTAATTCATTGTTACAAACAAGAAACCTTACATCAAAGAAACTGAAAACCCCTTATTTAGGCACAGAAATTCGAATTACGTTTCAGTCTGGACAAAAACTGCTTATTTTAGACGATCCTTTGTTTTGAACACGAAAACTTACATTAAAAAGATTAAAAACGTCTTATTCTGGCTGAAAACTGCAAATTATATATTACTCTAGATAAAAGCAATTTATCCTGATTACTCCTTTACTTAGAATAGAGTAAACTTGTATAAAACTTAATGAAAACTTTAAAGTATTACCTTTTGCAACAAGAAATTTCACGTCAAAGAAACTGAAAACTTCGTATCCATACATAAATATCTAATTACGTATCAGTTTAGGCAAATACAGCTTATTTTAAACGATTCCTTGCTATAAACAAGAAAGATTTTATCAAGCATATTGAAAACGTCTTATTCTCGAAAATAAGAGCAAATTATGTATCAGTTTTAACAAAAGCGGATTACTCCGTTTGATTCTATGCTTAGAGTAGAGTAAACTACTATAAAACGTAATGAAAACTCTATATTCAAGCTCAAAAGAACAAATTACGTTATAGTTTTAACAAAAAAAAATATTTCGGACGATTACATACTTCGAAGTAAGCAAACTTTAATTGAACATGTGCAAAAGCTAATACTTTGCTTTAAAATAATGATTTATGTGGTAATATGGTATTTTGCATCTGTCCTATAAAAGTTTACCCGTTTCGCTCCATTAAATCATTAGAAATAAATTATTTTGACACAACAACACAAATAATTTGTTTTTGTTTAAACTGTAACATAAGTCGCTTTTATAAAACGAACTAAGACGTTTGGCATCTGTTTAGTGAAAGTTTTCTCGTTTGGGGGCATAAAATCGTTTGAAATTAACAGTTCTGGTCAAAACTATTACGTAAATTATTTCTTTGTATCACTTTAAAGATTTGCGTTATAGTCTTGACGAGAACTGTTAATTTCAAACGATTCTATGCTTTGAAACCAGTATACTTTCACTGAACAGAGGCAAAACGTCTGATTTCGCCTTTAAAAAACGATTTATGTCACAGTTTGGATTAAAACCAATGATTTTCGTTTATTCATTGTTACAAACAAGAAACCTTACATCAAAGAAACTGAAAACCTCTTATTCAGGCCCAGAAAATCAAATTACGTTTCAGTCTGGACACAAATTGCTTATTTTAGACGATTCTTTCTTTTGAACACGAAAACTTACATTAAAAAGATTAAAAACGTCTTATTCTGGCTCAAAACTGCAAATTATGTATTACTTTGGATAAAAGCAGTTTATCCTGATTACTCCTTTGCTTAGAATAGAGCAAACTTGTATAAAACTTAATGAAAACTTTAAATTTCGTCTCAAAGAAATAATTTACGTTATAGTTTTGACCAGAACTGTTAATTTCAAACAATTTTATGCCCCCAAACGAGAAAACTTTCACTAAACAGATGCCAAACGTCTTAGTTCGTTTTATAAAAACGACATGTTACAGTTTAAACAAAAAAATTATTTTCGTTGTTGTGTCAAAATAATTTATTTCGAATGATTCAATGGAGCGAAACGAGTAAACTTTTATAGGACAGATGCAAAATACCATATTACCACATAAATCGTTATTTTAAAGCAAAGTATTAGCTTTTGCACTTGTTCAATTAAAGTTTGCTTACTTCGAAATATGTAGTCGTCCGAAATAATTTTTTTTTGTCAAAACTATAACGTAATTTGTTCTTTTGAGCTTGAATATAGAGTTTTCATTACGTTTTATAGTAGTTTACTCTACTCTAAGCATAGAATCAAACAGAGTAATCCGCTTTTGTTAAAACTGATACATAATTTGCTCTTATTTTCGAGAATAAGACATTTTCAATATGTTTGATAAAATTTTTCTTGTTTATAGCAAGGAATCGTTTAAAATAAGCTGTATTTGCCTAAACTGATACGTAATTCGATATTTGGGCATGGATACGATGTTTTCAGTTTCTTTGACGTGAAATTTCTTGTTGCAAAAGGTAATAATTTGCTTTAAAACAACGCTTTATATTGTAATATGTGGTTTTGCATCTGCCCCATAAAAGTTCATTAGTTTCGAATCATAAAATCGTTTGAAATAAACAGTGCTGGTCAAAACTATAACGTAAATTATTACTTTGAGACGAAATTTAAAGTTTTTATTAAGTTTTATACAAGTTTACTCTATTCTAAGTAAAGGAGTAATCAGGATGAATTGCTTTTATCTAGAGTAATATATAATTTGCAGTTTTCAGCCAGAATAAGACGTTTTTAATCTTTTTAATGTAAGTTTTTGTATTCAATACAAAGGATCGTCTAAAGTAAGCAGTTTTTGTCCAGACTGAAACGTAATTCGAATTTCTGTGCCTGAATAAGGGGTTTTCAGTTACTTTGATGTAAGGTTTCATGTTTGTAACAATGAATTAACGAAAATAATTGGTTTTTATCCAAACTGTGGCATGAATCGTTTTTAAAAGGCGAAATAAGATGTTTTTCCTCTGTACAGTGAAAGTTTACTCGTTTCAAAGCATAGAACCGTTTGAAATTAACAGCTCTCGTTAAGACTATAACGCAAATCTTTTGTTTTGTGCTAAAATAAGACGTTTTTAGTCAGTTTGATATAAGTTTTCTTGTTCAAAGCAAAATATTGTCGAAAATCAACCGTTTTTGTCTAAACTGATACAAAATTCGGTGGTTTGTGTCCGAATACAAAGTTTTCAGATTCTTTAATGTTAGGTTTGCTGCTTCTAACAAAGAATCAACGAAAATATTTTGTTTTAATACAAACTGCAATATAAAATGTCTTTATAGGACAAAACATGATGTTTGGCATCTGTTTAATAAAAATTTACTCGTTTGGAAGCATAGAATCATTCCAAATAAGCTATTCTCGTCGAAACTATAATGTAATTAGTATTTTGTGCTAGAATACAGCGTTTTTGTTAGATTTATTAACAATTTTGTCTATTTTAAGCAATAAAACGAATAGGATTAGCTGCCCTTATCCGAAGTGATACATAAATTGCTCTTTTATGCCAGATTAATACGTTTTTAGTCTGTTCGATGTAAGTTTTCTTGTTCAAAGCAAAAGATCGTCTAAAATAAGCCGTTTTTGTTTGAACTGATAAACAATTCAGACTGAGACTCAACAAAAATAATTTGTTTTAATCCAAACTGATACTTTTTGACCCTATAAGAGTCCTATAAGAGTCCGAAATACGCCGATCTCGTCAAGTCTATAACGTAATTCGTTTTTTTGTGTCAGAATACGACGTTTTCTGTCTGTTTAATATAAGTTTTTAATAATAATAATAATAATAATAATAATAATAATAATAATAATAATAATAATAATAATAATAATAATAATAATAATAATAATAATAATAGTAATAATAATAATAATATTAATAATAATAATAATGAAAATAATAATAGTAATAAAAGTAAGCTTAGTTTTCTAAGCAAAAATGAAGCTTATTTTGTGTGTTATATGAGCGTTTTCTCATTTCTATGCAAGAAATCATCTGTGATCTGTGTTTTTAGGCAACAAATTGTCTAAAATTAATAACTCATTTTAAAACTGGTATAAAAACATTTACTATACAAAAGTTATAATCAGTTTTTAATAATAATAATATTAATAATAATAATAATAATAATAATAATAATAATAATAATAATAATAATAAAAATAATAGTAATAATAATAATAATAATAATAATAATAATAATAATAATAATAGTAATAGTAACATAAGTAATAATAATAATAATACTTTTAATAAGGAAAAATGGGGCTTATTTTGTGTGTTACATGAGCGTTTTCTCATTTCTATGCAAAAGATCATGTGTGATCTGTGTTTTTAGGCAATCTAACCCATTTTATAGTTTTTAATATTTAACAAAAATTTGCTTTAAAATAAAATGTTTGAAAAACTGAAATTAAACTAAATTAATTGTGTCTAACACTTTAGTAGAGGAAAAAGGAGGAGACATAAAAGTCACTAAAGTCTTAGAGTTGTCTTTAGTCGTCATATTAATAACAATAACATTTATAATAACAATACTAGTAGTACTAAATTTGCTTATATGCAAGCGCTTACTTAAGTTAACAGTTTTTTTGTTTTTTGCTTATATCTCGAAAACAGTTACTCCTAACAATTTTTACTTTTTCACCAAAATTAAAGGTGATAAAATTTCCTACAAAATAGTTATTTGCATTTTTCATGTAGAACTAACCATAAGCGAGATATAAGTTTGAAAATAATTGATAATTAAAAAAAAGTGTTTTAACAGAAAATGTCTTGTGATTTAAAATACACTTAATTTATTGGGTCCATTAGAAGAAAAAGGAGGTAACATAAAAGTCACTGAAGTCTTCAGAGTCGTTTTTAAATGCTGCATTTTTGTCATCGTCTCAAACATTGAAAACTGAATTACATTTTTGTTCAGTAACAGTTACAGTTTTCTTATTGGTTTTTTGCTTATATCTCGAAAACAGTTACTCCTATCAAATTTTATCTTTTTTTCAAAATTAAAGCTGATAAAATTTCCAACAAAATAGTTATTTACATTTTTCTTGTAGGACCAAGAATAAACGAGTTATAGAGTTGGATATAAATAATATTTAACAAAAATTTGCTTTAAAATAAAATGCTTGAAAAACCGGAATTAAACTAAATTAATTGTGTCTAACACTTTAGTAGAGGAAAAAGGAGAAGACATAAAAGTCACTAAATGTTTCAGAGTCGTCTTTAGTCGTCATATTAATAACAATAACATTAATAATAATAATACTAATAGTACTAAATTTGCTTATATGCAAACGCTTAATTAAGGTAACAGTTTTTTGGTTTCTTGCTTATATCTCGAAAACAGTTACTCCTATCAATTTTTATCTTTTTTTCAAAATTAAAGCTGATAAAATTTCCTACAAAATAGTTATTTGCATTTTTTTGTAGGACCAACCATAAGCGAGTTATAGAGTTGGATATAAATAATCTTTAACAAAAATTTGCTTTAAAATAAAATGTTTGAAAAACCGAAATTAAACTAAACTAAGACTAACACTTTAGTAGAGGTAAAAGGAGAAGACATAAAAGTCACCAAAGTCTTGAGAGTCGTTTTTAGTCGTCATATTAATAACAATAACATTAATAATAATAATACTAATATTACTAAATTTGCTTATATGCAAGCGCTTAATTAAGGTAACAGTTTTTTGGTTTCTTGCTTATATCTCGAAAACAGTTACTCCTATCAATTTTTAAATTTTTACTAAAATTAAAGCAAGCTGATAAAATTTTGTACAAAATAGTAATTTGCATTTTTCATGTAGGACTAACCATAAGCGAGATATAAGTTTGAAAATAATTAATATTTAAAAAAAAAGTGCTTTAACAGAAAATGTCTTGTGATTTAAAATACACTTAATTTAATGGGTCCAATACTTTATTAGAAGAAAAAGGAGGAGGCATAAAAGTCACTAAAGTCTTCAGAGTCGATTTTAAGTGCTGCATTTTTGTCTTTGTCTCAAACATTGAAAACTGAATTACATTTTTGTTCAGTAACAGTTACAGTTTTCTTATTGGTTTTTTGCTTATATCTCGAAAACAGTTACTCCTATAAAAATAAAAATAAATAAAATGTTTGAAAAACCGAAATTAAACTAAATTAATTAAGACTAACACTTTAGTAGAGGAAAAAAGAGAAGACATAAAAGTCACCAAAGTCTTGAGAGTCGTTTTTAGTCGTCATATTAATAACAATAACATTAATAATAATAATACTAATATTACTAAATTTGCTTATATGCAAGCGGTTAATTAAGGTAACAGTTTCTTGCTTATATCTCAAAAACAGTTACTCCTATCAATTGTTATCTTTTTACTAAAATTAAAGCTGATAAAATTTCCTACAAAATATTTATTTGCATTTTTTATGTAGGACTAACCATAAGCGAGATATAAGTTTGAAAATAATTAATATTTAAAAAAAAAGTGCTTTAACAGAAAATGTCTTGTGATTTAAAATACACTTAATTTATTGGGTCCAATACTTTATTAGAAGAAAAAGGAGGTGACATAAAAGTCACTGAAGTCTTCAGAGTCGTTTTTAAATGCTGCATTTTCGTCTTCGTCTCAAACATTGAAAACTGAATTACATTTTTGTTAAGTAACTGTAACAGTTTTCACTTTGGTTTTTTGCTTATATCTCAAAAACACCAAAATAGTTATTTACCTTTTTCTTGTAGGACCAAGCATAAGCAAGTTATAGAGTTGGATATAAATAATATTAAACAAAAATTTGCTTTAAAATAAAATGTTTGACAAACCGAAATTAAACTAAATTAATTGTGTCTAACACTTTAGTAGAGGAAAAAGGAGGAGACATAAAAGTCATTAAAGTCTTCAGAATCGTCTTTAGTCGTCATATTAATAACAATAACATTAATAATAACAATACTATTAGTACTAAATTTGCTTATATGCAAGCGCTTAATTAAGGTAACAGTTTTTTTGTTGTTTTCTTATATCTCGAAAACAGTTACTCCTATCAGTTTTTACCTTTTCACCAAAATTAAAGCTGATAAAATTTCCTTCAAAATCGTTATTTGCATTTTTCATGTAGAACTAACCATAAGCAAGATATAAGTTTGAAAATAATTAATAATTAAAAAAAATGTGCTTTAACAGAAAATGTCTTGTGATTTAAAATACACTTAATTTATTGGGTCCAATACTTAATTAGAAGAAAAAGGAGGTGACAGTAAATGCTGCATTTTCGTCTTCGTCTCAAACATTAAATACTGAATTACACTTTGTTTAGTAACTGTTACAGTTTTCACTTTGGTTTTTTGCTTATATCTCGAAAACAGTTACTCCTATCAATTTTTATCTTTCCTTCAAAATTAAAGCTGATAAAATTTTTTACAAAATAGTTTTTTGCATTTTTTTGTAGGACCAACTATAAGTTAGTTATAGAGTTGGATATAAATAATCTTTAACAACAATTTGATATAAAAATAAAAAAAGATAAAAATTGATAGGAGTAACTGTTTTCGAGATATAAGCAAGAAACCAAAAAACTGTTACCTTAATTAAGCGTTTGCATATAAGCTAATTTAGTACTAATAGTATTATTATTATTAATGTTATTGTTAATAATATGACGACTAAAGACGACTCTGAAACCTTTAGTGACTTTTATGTCTTCTTCTTTTTCCTCTACTAAAGTGTTAGACACAATTAATTTAGTTTAATTTCAGTATTTCAAACATTTTATTTTAAAGCAAATTCTTGTTAAATATTATTTATATCCATCTCTATAACTCGCTTATGCTTGGTCCTACAAGAAAAATGCAAATAACTATTTTGTAGGAAATTTTATCAGCTTTAATTTTAGTAAAAAGATAAAAATTGATAGGAGTAACTGTTCTCGGGATATAAGCAAGAAACCAAAAAACTGTTACCTTAATAAAGCGCTTGCATATAAGCAAATTTAGTACTATTAGTATTATTATTATTAATGTTATTGTTATTAAAATATCGACTAAAAACGACTCTGAAGACTTTGGTGACTTTTATGTCTTCTCCTTTTTCCTATAGTAAAGTGTTAGACTCAATTAATTTAGTTTAATTTCGGTTTTTCAAACATTTTATTTTAAAGCAAATTTTTGTTGAAGATTATTTATATCCAACTCTATAACTCGCTTATGGTTGGTCATACAAAAGAAATGCAAACAACTATTTTGTTGGAAATTTTATCAGCTTTAATTTTAGTAAAAAGATAAAAATTTATAGGAGTAACTGTTTTCGAGATATAAGCAAGAAACCAAAACACTGTTATCTTAATTAAGCGTTTGCATATAAGCAAATTTAGTACTATTAGTATTATTATCATTAATGTTATTGTTATTAATATGACGACTAAAGACGACTCTGAAACCTTTAGTGACTTTTATGTCTTTTTCTTTTTCCTCTACTAAAGTGTTAGACACAATTAAATTAGTTTAATTTCAGTTTTTCAAACATTTTATTTTAAAGCAAATTTTTGTTAAATATTATTTATATCCAACTCTATAACTCGCTTATGGTTGGTCCTACAAGAAAAATGCAAATAACGATTTTGTAGGAAATTTTATCAGCTTTAATTTTGAAATAAAGATAAAAATTGATAGAAGTAACAGTTTTCGAGATATAAGCAAAAAACCAATAAGAAAACTGTAACTGTTACTGAACAAAAATGTAATTCAGTTTTCAATGTTTGAGACGAAGACGAAAATGCAGCATTTAAAATCGACTCTGAAGACTTCAGTGACTTTTATGTCACCTCCTTTTTCTTCTAATAAACTATTGGACCCAATAAATTAAGTGTATTTTAAATCCCAAGACATTTTCTGTTAAAACACTTTTTTTTTAAATATTAATTATTTTCAAACTTATATCTCGCTTATGGTTAGTCCTACATGAAAAATGCAAATACGTATTTTGTAGGAAATTTTATCAGCTTTAATTTTAGTGAAAAGATAAAAATTGATAGGAGTAACTGTTTTCGAGATATAAGCAAGAAACCAAAAAACTGTTACCTTAATTAAAGGCTCACATATAAGCAAATTTAGTACTAAAAACCACTCTGAAGACTTTGGTGACTTTTATGTCACTTCCTTTTTCTTCTAATAAAGTATTGAACCCATTAAATTAAGTGTATTTTAAATCACAAGACATTTTCTGTTAAAGCACTTTTTCTTTAAATATTAATTATTTTCAATCTTATATCTCGCTTATGGTTAGTTCTACATAAAAAATGCAAATAGCTATTTTGTAGGAAATTTTATCAGCTTTAATTTTAGTAAAAAGATAAAAATTAATAGGAGTAACTGTTTTCGAGATATAAGCAAGAAACTGTTATCTTAATTAAGCGCTTGCATATAAGCAAATTTAGTAATATTAGTATTATTATTATTAATGTTATTGTTATTAATATGACGATTAAAAACGACTCTCAAGACTTTGGTGACTTTTATGTCTTCTCCTTTTTTCTATACTAAAGTGTTAGACTCAATATATTTAGTTTAATTTCGGTTTTTCAAACATTTTATTTTAAAGCAAATTTTTGTTAATGATTATTTATATCCAACACTATAACTCGCTTATGGTTGGTCTTACAAAAAAAATGCAAATAACTATTTTGTAGGAAATTTTATCAGCTTTAATTTTGAAAGAAAGATAAAAATTGATAAGAGTAATTGTTTTCGAGATATAAGCAAAAAACCAAAGTGAAAACTGTTACAGTTACTGAACAAAAATGTAATTCAGTTTTCATTGTTTGAGACGAAGACGAAAATGCAGCATTTAAAAACGACTCTTAAAACTTTAGTGACTTTTATGTCACCTCCCTTTTCTTCTAATAAAGTATTGGACCCAATAAATTAAGTGTATTATAAATCACACGACATTTTCTGTCAAACACTTTTTTTTTAAATATTAATTATTTTCAAACTTAAATCTCGCTTATGGTTAGTCCTACATAAAAAATGCAAATAACTATTTTGTAGGAAATTTTATCAGCTTTAATTTTTGTAAAATGATAAAAATTGATAGGAGTAACTGGTTTCGAGATATAAGCAAAAAACCAATAAGAAAACTGTAACTGTTACTGAACAAAAATGTAATTCAGTTTTCAATATATGAGACTAAGACGAAAATGCAGCATTTAAAAACAACTCTGAAAACTTCAGTGACTTTTATGTCACCATTTTTTTCTTCTAATAAAGTATTGGACCCATTAAATTAAGTGTATTTTAAATCACAAGACATTTTCTGTTAAAGCACTTTTTCTTTAAATATTAATTATTTTCAAACTTATATCTCGCTTATGATTAGTTCTACATAAAAAATGCAAATAACTATTTTGTAGGAAATTTTATAAGCTTTAATTTTAGTAAAAAGATAAAAATTGATAGGAGTAACTGTTTTCGAGATATAAGCAAGAAACTGTTACCTTAATTAAGCGCTTGCATATAAGCAAATTTAGTACTATTAGTATTATTATTCTTAATGTTATTGTTATTAATATGACGACTAAAGACGACTCTAAAACCTTTAGTGTCTTTTATGTCTTTTTCTTTTTCCTCTACTAAAGTGTTAGACACAATTAATTTAGTTTAATTTCAGTATTTCAAACATTTTATTTTAAAGCAAATTTTTGTTAAATATTATTTATATCCATCTCTATAACTCGCTTATGCTTGGTCCTACAAAAAAAATGCAAATAACTATTTTGTAGGAAATTTTATCAGCTTTAATTTTAGTAAAAAGATAAAAATTGATAGGAGTAACTGTTTTCGAGATATAAGCAAAAAACCAAAAAACTGTTACCTTAATAAAGCGCTTTCATATAAGCAAATTTAGTACTATTAGTATTATTATTATTAATGTTATTGTTATTAAAATGACGACTAAAAAAGACTCTAAAGACTTTGGTGACTTTTACGTCTTCTCCTTTTTCCTATACTAAAGTGTTAGACTCAATTAATTTAGTTTAATTTCGGTTTTTCAAACATTTTATTTTAAAGCAAATTTTTGTTGAAGATTATTTATATCCAACTCTATAACTCGCTTATGGTTGGTCTTACAAGAAAAATGCAAATAACTATTTTGTAGAAAATTTTATCAGCTTTAATTTTAGTATAAGATAAAAATTGATAGGAGTAACTGTTTTTGAGATATAAGCAAGAAACCAAAACACTGTTACCTTAATTAAGCGTTTGCATATAAGCAAATTTAGTACTATTAATATTATTATTATTAATGTTATTGTTATTAATATGACGACTAAAGACGACTCTGAAACCTTTAGTGACTTTTGTGTCTTTTTCTTTTTCCTCTACTAAAGTGGTAGACACAATTAATCTAGTTTAATTTCAGTTTTTCAAACATTTTATTTTAAAGCAAATTTTTGTTAAATATTATTTATATCCAACTCTATAACTCGCTTATGGTTGGTCCTACAAGAAAAATGCTAATAACGATTTTGTAGGAAATTTTATCAGCTTTAATTTTGAAAGAAAGATAAAAATTGATAGGAGTAATAGTTTTCAAGATATAAGCAAAAAACCAATAAGAAAACTGTAACTGTTACTGAACAAAAATGTAATTCAGTTTTCAATGTTTGAGACGAAGACGAAAATGCAGCATTTAAAATCGACTCTGAAGACTTCAGTGACTTTTATGTCACCTCCTTTTTCTTCTAATAAAGTATTGGACCCAATAAATTAAGGGTATTTTAAATCACAAGACATTTTCTGTTAAAGCACTTTTTTTTAAATATTAGTTATTTTCAAACTTATATCTCGCTTATGGTTAGTTCTACATAAAAAATGCAAATAACTATTTTGTAGGAAATTTTATAAGCTTTAATTTTAGTAAAAAGATAAAAATTGATAGGAGTAACTGTTTTCGAGATATAAGCAAGAAACTGTTACCTTAATTAAGCGCTTGCATATAAGCAAATTTAGTACTATTAGTATTATTATTCTTAATGTTATTGTTATTAATATGACGACTAAAGACGACTCTAAAACCTTTAGTGTCTTTTATGTCTTCTCCTTTTTCCTATACTAAAGTGTTAGACTCAATTAATTTAGTTTAATTTCGGTTTTTCAAACATTTTATTTTAAAGCAAATTTTTGTTAAATATTATTTATATCCATCTCTATAACTCGCTTATGCTTGGTCCTACAAGAAAAATGCAAATAACTATTTTGTAGAAAATTTTATCAGCTTTAATTTTAGTATAAGATAAAAATTGATAGGAGTAACTGTTTTTGAGATATAAGCAAGAAACCAAAACACTGTTACCTTAATTAAGCGTTTGCATATAAGCAAATTTAGTACTATTAATATTATTATTATTAATGTTATTGTTATTAATATGACGACTAAAGACGACTCTGAAACCTTTAGTGACTTTTGTGTCTTTTTCTTTTTCCTCTACTAAAGTGGTAGACACAATTAAACTAGTTTAATTTCAGTTTTTCAAACATTTTATTTTAAAGCAAATTTTTGTTAAATATTATTTATATCCAACTCTATAACTCGCTTATGGTTGGTCCTACAAGAAAAATGCTAATAACGATTTTGTAGGAAATTTTATCAGCTTTAATTTTGAAAGAAAGATAAAAATTGATAGGAGTAATAGTTTTCAAGATATAAGCAAAAAACCAATAAGAAAACTGTAACTGTTACTGAACAAAAATGTAATTCAGTTTTCAATGTTTGAGACGAAGACGAAAATGCAGCATTTAAAATCGACTCTGAAGACTTCAGTGACTTTTATGTCACCTCCTTTTTCTTCTAATAAAGTATTGGACCCAATAAATTAAGGGTATTTTAAATCACAAGACATTTTCTGTTAAAGCACTTTTTTTTAAATATTAGTTATTTTCAAACTTATATCTCGCTTATGGTTAGTCCTACATGAAAAATGCAAATTACTATTTTGTAGGAAATTTTATCAGCTTTAATTTTAGTAAAAGATAAAAATTGATAGGAGTAACTGTTTTCGAGATATAAGCAAGAAACCAAAACACTGTTACCTTAATTAAGCGTTTGCATATAAGCAAATTTAGTACTATTAGTATTATTATCATTAATGTTATTGTTATTAATATGACGACTAAAGACGACTCTGAAACCTTTAGTGACTTTTATGTCTTTTTCTTTTTCCTCTACTAAAGTGTTAGACCCAATTAAATTAGTTTAATTTCAGTTTTTCAAACATTTTATTTTAAAGCAAATTTTTGTTAAAGATTATTTATATCCAACTCTATAACTCGCTTATGGTTGGTCCTACATGAAAAATGCAAATAACGATTTTGTAGGAAATTTTATCAGCTTTAATTTTGAAATAAAAATAAAAATTGATAGGAGTAACAGTTTTCGAGATATAAGCAAAAAACCAATAAGAAAACTGTAATTGTTACTGAACAAAAATGTAATTCAGTTTTCAATGTTTGAGACGAAGACAAAAATGCAGCATTTAAAAACGACTCTAAAGACTTCAGTGACTTTTATGTCACCTCCTTTTTCTTCTAATAAAGTATTAAACCCAATAAATTAAGTGTATTTTAAATCACAAAACATTTTCTGTTAAAACACTTTTTTTTAATTATTAATTATTTTCAAACTTATATCTCGCTTATGGTTAGTTCTACATGAAAAATGCAAATAACTATTTTGTAGGAAATTTTATCACCTTTAATTTTGGTGAAAAAGTAAAAATTGATAGAAGTAACTGTTTTCGAGATATAAGCAAAAAACAAAAAAACTGTTACCTTAATTAAGCGCTTGCATATAAGCAAATTTAGTACTACTAGTATTGTTATTATAAATGTTATTGTTATTAATATGACGACTAAAGACAACTCTAAGACTTTAGTGACTTTTATGTCTCCTCCTTTTTCCTCTACTAAAGTGTTAGACACAATTAATTTAGTTTAATTTCAGTTTTTCAAACATTTTATTTTAAAGCAAATATTTGTTAAATATTAAAAACTATAAAATGGCTTAGATTGCCTAAAAACACAGATCACACATGATCTTTTGCATAGAAATAAGAAAACGCTCATGTAACACACAAAATAAGCTCCATTTTTCCTTATTAAAAGTATTATTATTATTATTGCTTATGTTACTATTACTATTATTATTATTATTATTATTATTATTATTATTATTATTATTATTATTACTATTATTTTTATTATTATTATTATTACTATTATTATTATTATTATTATTATTATTATTATTAATATAATTATTATTAAAAACCGATTATAACTTTTGTATAGTAAATGTTTTTATACCAGTTTTAAAATGAGTTATTAATTTGAGACAATTTCTTGTCTAAAAACACAGATCACAGATGATCTCTTGCATAGAAATGAGAAAACGCTCAGATAACACAAAATAAGCATCATTTTTGCTTAGAAAAACTAAGCTTTAATTTAGAAAGAAATTCATTATTATAAGTATTATTATCATTATTATTATTATTATTATTATTATTATTATTATTATTATTATTATTATTATTATTATTATTATTATTATTATTATTATTATTATTATTATTATTATTATTATTATTATTATTATTATTATTATTATTATTATTATTATTATTGACTTTTGTATAGTAAATGTTTTTATACCAGTTTTAAAATGAGTTATTAATTTTATTCAATTTCTTGCATAAAAACACAGATCACAGATTATTTCTTGCATAGAAATGAGTAAACGCTCATATAAGACACAAAATAAGCTTCATTTTTGCATAGAAAACTAAGCTTACTTTTATTACTATTATTATTATTACTATTATTATTATTATTATTATTATTATTATTATTATTATTATTATTATTATTAACTTTTGTATAGTAAATATTTTTATACCAGTTTTAAAATGAGTTATTAATTTTAGACAATTTCTTGCCTAAAAACACAGATCACAGATGATTTCTTGCATAGAAATGAAAAAACGCTCATATAACACACAAAATAAGCTTCATTTTTGCTTAGAAAACTAAGCTTACTTTTGTTACTATTATTATTTTCATTATTATTATTATTAATATTATTATTATTATTACTATTATTATTATTATTATTATTATTATTATTATTGTTATTATTATTATTATTAAAAACTTATATTAAACAGACAGAAAACGTCGTATTCTGTCACAAAAAAACGAATTACGTTATAGACTTGACGAGAACGACGTATCTCGGACACTTATAGGACTCTTATAAGGTGAAAAAGTATCAGTTTGGATTAAAACAAATTATTTTTGTTGAGTCTCAGTCTGAATTGTTTATCAGTTTAAACAAAAACGGCTTATTTTAGACGATCTTTTGCTTTGAACAAGAAAACTTACATCGAACAGACTAAAAAGGTATTAATCTGGCATAAAAGAGCAATTTATGTATCACTTTGAATAAAGGCAGCTAATCCTATTCGTTTCATTGCTTAAAATAGACAATATTGTTAATAAATCTAACAAAAACGCTGTATTCTAGCACAAAATACTAATTACATTATAGTTTCGACGAGAATAGCTTATTTGGAATGATTCTATGCTTCCAAACGAGTAAATTTTTATTAAACAGATGCCAAACATCATTTTTTGTCCTATAAAGACATTTTATATTGCAGTTTGTATTAAAACAAAATATTTTCGTTTATTCTTTGTTAGAAGCAGCAAACCTAACATTAAAGAATCTGAAAACTTTGTATTCAGACACAAACCACCGAATTTTGTATCAGTTTAGACAAAAACGGTTGATTTTCGACAATATTTTGCTTTGAACAAGAAAACTTATATCAAACTGACTAAAAACGTCTTATTTTAGCACAAAAGAAAAGATTTGCGTTATAGTCTTAACGAGAGCTGTTAATTTCAAACGGTTCTATGCTTTGAAACGAGTAAACTTTCACTGTACAGCGGAAAAACATCTTATTTCGCCTTTTAAAAACGATTCATGCCACAATTTGGATAAAAACCAATTATTTTCGTTAATTCATTGTTACAAACATGAAACCTTACATCAAAGTAACTGAAAACCCCTTATTCAGGCACAGAAATTCGAATTACGTTTAAGTCTGGACAAAAACTGCTTACTTTAGACGATCCTTTGTTGTAAATACAAAAACTTACATTAAAAAGAATAAATACGTCTTATTCTGGCTGAAAACTGCAAATTATATATTACTCTAGATAAAAGCAATTTATCCTGATTACTCCTTTCCTTAGAATAGAGTAAACTTGTATAAAACTTAATGAAAACTTTAAATTTCGTCTCAAAGAAATAATTTACGTTATAGTTTTGACCAGCACTGTTTATTTCAAACGATTTTATGATTCGAAACTAATGAACTTTAATGGGGCAGATGCAAAACCACATATTACCATATAAAGCGTTGTTTTAAAGCAAATTATTACCTTTTGCAACAAGAAATTTCACGTCAAAGAAACTGAAAACATCGTATCCATGCACAAATATCGAATTACGTATCAGTTTAGGCAAATACAGCTTATTTTAAACGATTCCTTGCTATAAACAAGAAAAATTTTATCAAACATATTGAAAATGTCTTATTCTCGAAAATAAGAGCAAATTATGTATCAGTTTTAACAAAAGCGGATTACTCTGTTTGATTCTATGCTTAGAGTAGAGTAAACTACTATAAAACGTAATGAAAACTCTATATTCAAGCTCAAAAGAACAAATTACGTTATAGTTTTGACAAAAAAAATTATTTCGGACGACTACATATTTCGAAGTAAGCAAACTTTAATTGAACAAGTGCAAAAGCTAATACTTTGCTTTAAAATAACGATGTATGTGGTAATATGGTATTTTGCATCTGTCCTATAAAAGTTTACTCGTTTCGCTCCATTGAATCATTCAAAATAAATTATTTTGACACAACAACAACGAAAATAATTTGTTTTTGTTTAAACTGTAACATAAGTCGTTTTTATAAAACGAACTAAGACGTTTGGCATCTGTTTAGTGAAAGTTTTCTCGTTTGGGGGCATAAAATCGTTTGAAATTAAGAGTTCACAGTTTGGATTAAAACCAATGATTTTCGTTTATTCATTGTTACAAACAAGAAACCTTACATCAAAGAAACTGAAAACCTCTTATTCAGGCCCAGAAAATCAAATTACGTTTCAGTCTGGACACAAATTGCTTATTTTAGACGATTCTTTCTTTTGAACACGAAAACTTACATTAAAAAGATTAAAAACGTCTTATTCTGGCTCAAAACTGCAAATTATGTATTACTTTGGATAAAAGCAGTTTATCCTGATTACTCCTTTGCTTAGAATAGAGCAAACTTGTATAAAACTTAATGTAAACTTTAAATTTCGTCTCAAAGATATAATTTACGTTTAGTTTTGACCAGAACTGTTAATTTCAAACGATTTTATGCCCCAAACGAGAAAACTTTCACTAAACAGATGCCAAACGTCTTAGTTCGTTTTATATAAACGACATGTTACAGTTTAAACAAATAATTATTTTCGTTGTTGTGTCAAAATAATTTATTTCGAATGATTCAATGGAGCGAAACGAGTAAACTTTTATAGTACAGATGCAAAATACCATATTACCACATAAATCGTTATTTTAAAGCAAAGTATTAGCTTTTGCACTTGTTCAATTTTTTTTTCTCAAAACTATAACGTAATTTGTTCTTTTGAGCTTGAATATAAAGTTTTCATTACGTTTTATAGTAGTTTACTCTACTCTAAGCATAGAATCAAACAGAGTAATCCGCTTTTGTTAAAACTGATACATAATTTGCTCTTATTTTCAAGAATAAGACATTTTCAATATGTTTGATAAAATTTTTCTTGTTTATAGCAAGGAATCGTTTAAAATAAGCTGTATTTGCCTAAACTGATACGTAATTCGATATTTGTGCATGGATACGATGTTTTCAGTTTCTTTGACGTGAAATTTCTTGTTGCAAAAGGTAATAATTTGCTTTAAAACAACGCTTTATATGGTAATATGTGGTTTTGCATCTGCCCCATAAAAGTTCATTAGTTTCGAATCATAAAATCGTTTGAAATAAACAGTGCTGGTCAAAACTATAACGTAAATTATTTCTTTGAGACGAAATTTAAAGTTTTCATTAAGTTTTATACAAGTTTACTCTATTCTAAGTAAAGGAGTAATCAGGATAAATTGCTTTTATCTAGAGTAATATATAATTTGCAGTTTTCAGCCAGAATAAGACGTTTAAAAGGCGAAATAAGATGTTTTTCCTCTGTACAGTGAAAGTTTACTCGTTTCAAAGCATAGAACCGTTTGAAATTAACAGCTCTCGTTAAGACTATAACGCAAATCTTTTGTTTTGTACTAAAATAAAACGTTTTTAGTCAGTTTGATATAAGTTTTCTTGTTCAAAGCAAAATATTGTCGAAAATCAACCGTTTTTGTTTAAACTGATACAAAATTCGGTGGTTTGTGTCCGAATACAAAGTTTTCAGATTCTTTAATGTTAGGTTTGCTGCTTCTAACAAAGAATCAACGAAAATATTTTGTTTTAATACAAACTGCAACATAAAATGTCTTTATAGGACAAAACATGATGTTTGGCGTCTGTTTAATAAAAATTTACTCGTTTGGCAGCATAGAATCATTCCAAATAAGCTATTCTCGTCGAAACTATAATGTAATTAGTATTTTGTGTTAGAATACAGCGTTTTTGTTTGATTTATTAACAATTTTGTCTATTTTAAGCAATGAAACGAATAGGATTAGCTGCCTTTATTCAAAGTGATACATAAATTGCTCTTTTATGCCAGATTAATACGTTTTTAGTCTGTTCGATGTATGTTTTCATGTTCAAAGCAAAAGATCGTCTAAAATAAGCCGTTTTTGTTTGAACTGATGAACAATTCAGACTGAGAGTCAACAAAAATAATTTGTTTTAATCCAAACTGATACTTTTTGACCCTATAAGAGTCCTATAAGAGTCCGAGATACACCGTTCTCGTCAAGTCTATAACGTAATTCGTTTTTTTGTGTCAGAATACGACGTTATCTGTCTTTTTTATATAATTTTTTAATAATAATAATAATAATAACAATAATAATAATAATAATAATAATAATAATAATAATAATAATAATAATAATAATAAAAATAAT